>NC_089046.1:21007500-21017500 GCF_034140825.1 Oryza sativa Japonica Group
TCCTAAATCCAAAACCTTAAACACTAGATCACCGGCATACCTAGCGTAAAAGAAGAGTTGCTGCCCATCTGCATGTTCCATTACTTTTTCAAGAGCTAGGTCTAATGGAAAAATTCATTAATAATGGTGAAAAGGGCTCCCTCACACTCATCTCCCTTTCCCTTCTTCTACCCGCAATCAATGTTTACGAATTTTCCCGGAAGCACCTCCCACTTTTCCACTTCTTCAGTCGGCTCACTCATTTTCTTTTCCTTCTGCTTGGCTTCGGGGGTCTAACGGTTTACCTTTTCGCCTTCTCTCGGTTCGTCCCATGGATCCTCTTATATCACCTCTTCCTTCTCAACTGCTGCCACAAGCCCCTTCTTCCCCTTCAGAGACATCAAATAACATAACCTCGCCATTTTATGGTGACCGGACTCTACTCCCACTCCTGCTTCCGTTGGGATAAATTTCATCATCAGATGGGATGTAGATACTACCGCCCCTATCGCATTCAACGTTCCTTCAATGGCATTTCATCTGGTTCGGTCGATTCGCAAAACGTGTGTTCTTTCGGGTTTGAGCTATTCAAAGTCTATCTAGTCCCTTCCTGTCTTTTATTGGTGCCATAGGCTACTGGTCGTACTGCCTCGACGGCTGTTCCTTACAAGTCTATTTCCGTTCTATCTAAATTTGGATAGATCGACGCTCTATTGGAAGTCGTTCGTTCGTACTGCCCGAGATGTATATCGATCAGCTATGGATGAAACTGATAGTGTAACTGCCAAATCATCCAAGTAAGGAAATCGATAAGCACGAAGATTTCTCTCAAAGACGAGAATATCATTCAGTCTTGAGAAATGCATATTGTCGTTAAGATCTGGATTGTGACAGAAGTCGTCGGCACGGACCTTTCCAGATCCAGGCAGAAAGATTTCCTCTGCTAACGGCTCTGGTTGAGAGTCTCCCTCCTTTTCAGTCCGATGCGTTTGAGCAGTAGTCGTTCCCATCCTCTTGATTTCCGAGTCTCGTGAAAGAAATCCAATGCGAAAAAGACAGCAACGACCTTCTGATAGTTAGGAAAAAAAGGCAATCCATGTTCCGCCCTTCCTCTTTCGCTTGTTTTGGCTGTGAGTTCTTCTATTGAATCTGTTTCATTTTTCATGTGTTTGAATGTATTAACTGATTAGTACATGTGCATGAGTGACACGAGTTAATACAGGAAAAGAAAAAGCTGTACCAGTCTTGACATGTGTTAGTGCACGAAAAGCCTAAGCCACGTCCAATCTTGTTGAATTTCTTTTCAAGGTTTAAAAAAAGCTAATCCAGGTTCCTTTTGGTTGGGGTCTGTCAAATAGAAACTTGTTGAGATGGGACAGGTCAGTTTGAACTTTCTTTGAACCAGCAAATTTGCAATTTTTTGATTCTTCATACTGGCATGCCTGACTTGAATTATGCTTAATTAGCACTCATCGAGTTTGAGCTTTCTTGAAGTTTCAATATGTGCAGTTCAGGCTTGAGACTGACAAGAGTCAACGTGAACGTGTTACTGCCCCCGCGGGTCGACATGAGCTTCTCTTTGCTAGTTCAAGTCGACTGGAGCCGGCCAATGGCTAGAACAAGTCAGTTCAAGCTGCTTCGCACTACCGTTGCTAACGGATTCAAGTTGTCTGCAGTCGACACAAGCTTGCCGCTGCTGCCGCAAATCAACTCAAGCTCCTCGTTCCATCATGAAAGAGTAAAGCCCCAAAATGGGTACACAGCTAAACATGAGAGCAAGCAGACTATTATACGTGTAACTAAGCCTTCAAAATGGGGGTGTGCATGTAACTTAGCCGTCATAGAGCGGGTTCGCTTGTAAATAGGCCCAGACCAGCGCCTCTTTGTTCTACATGGCATCTCGATTCTTCACTACACCCAATCTGTATCGACTCCCATTAATTACACCTTTTCTAGGTTACGAGTGTGGAAAGAGACTTCTTTCTTTTCATATTATATAGAATAGTCTTCTCTTCGTGCGTTTCCGGCTTTTTGCCTTCAGCACGCCATGGAAGCGGTGCCCCTAAAAGAACCGAGTTGAGGAGTCATTCCCTAACCCTAAAGCTTAATTGCTTCAAAGACTAGGATCAGGTTTCCTCTACTATAACTCATTGTTCTCCGAACTCGCCAAAGGCCCTGGGTTCGAATCCACTTCAGGATTTGAAGTCCTGTCTCAGTTCATGCTCGTCTAAGAGGCTGGTCGCCCTACAGTTCTTTTTGTTTGGCAGCTAGTTGAAATGTAAGCTCTCTTGCTTTCTCCTCTGGAGATTCATATAGTTCCTCTCAATTCAATTCTTTACCGTTCGTACCTTCCTTCAACTCTTTTCAGCCCAGTGGAGTGAAAAAGCTAGGAAAAGAAAAGGAGACTAAAGCGAGGAAGTAGACCTAGTTCCGTTTTCTACTTTATTTAGCCCCCTCAGTGGAGAGAACCTTACCCGGTATTTGAAAAAGCCAAGCATGAAGCCGAGAATTAGCTCTTTCATTGATGATGGTCGACGTAATAGCTCCTTTCTCTAACCAAGTAGACAGGAAAGGAAGAGTATGCACATTGGTACTCAAGGATGTCCTTAGAAAACCCTCTTTGCCAGTCAGTCTAGTTTCTCATGTAGGTGGGTATTCAACTCTTTCACTCCCCCTTTCTTCCTAGTGAGATCTTTTGACCGGGTTGAAAGTTACCTTTCTCCTTTTAGTCAGCCTTTCCCTATTTTACTCCTCTATTTAGTAAGCCTTCCCCTGGGATTTAGTTAGCAAAGTCTGTGAGCCCGGAAGCCTAAACCACTCTCTTCGGCACATTTTCCCAGCTCTACAAGCTACTCTTTCTTCTCTCTTGGGCTCTTTGACAGTAGCAATGCGAACAGTTAACTAGCAGAAAGGACGTGTCGGGCTAAATAAAGGATGAACTTTGGAAATACCTCTACCAGCCAACTAGGTAGAACTTATAGGCTTGTAGCATACTACACGTTTTACCCTATTTTTTGTAAAAGAGCTTCATATGCAACAATACCGGAGTACGGTACAGAGGGCAAAGAGACTGAACCTTCATATAGGACTACTTTTGATCAGGACTGACTTTTTTCTAGCGAAGAGACACTTAGTTTAGAGGGTCTGGCTAGCCCTTTGTTAAGATAGGCGTACAGAATGATGAACGTATGGAGTTAGTTCGGTGGGTTGGTTGGGGAGTGATTTTGTACCTAAGATTGCAGATTTTGGGCTCACAAAGCTGTAGTTGAGAGGTTTCTTTCATTGCTCGGGCATGCCTTCTTTACTTAGGGTATTTCATACCAACGTCTTGCCTGGCTTATCACACCAATCTTCTTCTTCCCTTGACTACAACGAGAGGACAGGTGATGTAAAGCAAAGGATCAGGAAAGGAGAGTTTCAGAGGGTCGGAGTCCCACAAGCAAAGAAGGATTCGAAATATGACGTCGATGTGATCATAGTAGAATGGACGTTGAGAATGGGCCTTATGGTCTTTTCGCTCCGTTCTTCCTCAACATGGTCATTCTCTGCCGCATAGAGCGCACTCTCAGGTCCGTCTTTTGCTTGGGTGAAAAAGGACTTTCACTGTCGATCCTGCTACTAGATTAGGATACGTAACCATTCGTCTCTTCCTTACTCATAAGCTCAATCCCAGGGTAGGCTATGCGGACGACTGCTCGACTCATTCTTCAATGGCCAAAGTTGGGTAGGAAGAATCCTACACCGGAAAAAACCTTTTGAATCCAAGACCTGAAGAAAATGAATACGCACTAGACTCCGTCAAATAAACATATTGGGAGAGAAGAGAGCTCTGTTCATCCAAGCAATCGGAGACACTAGTTAATCTACAGAGTAGTAGCTCGGGGCGTTAAAAAAAAGATTTAAAAAGGTAAACTGGAATGTGCAGAATATCTAGTCGAGTTCGCAGATTTGACTGAACACAGATAAACTATAAACGAAAATAGAGAACTGGATGCGGTTAAGCATACCACTTCGGAAAAGTGGAAAGGCACGGTGTTAAACCATAGGCCTTTAACGGAACTCGATCACTTATTAGACCGATATATGAACGGCAACCTCTTTAGCTTTTCCACTCCCTCACCACACCAACCACTGTGTGATACTGAACACCCACACAATCTCGATTTTAAAGAGAGAGACTGCCATCGCCATCTCTTTGGACATGCATGTGTTAAGGATATAGTTTAGCTAGCCTACCTTCTGATGAGCCAGGAGCTCGGATGTCTAAGACGCAACGCGTACGAATCGCTACGCTATGTTTCTTTCTATATGATAATATGAAAAACCAAAGTAAGTCTTTGACCTTCCAGCCAGGACCACACTACACTTTTCAATCAAATAACCCCGCTTCGCACCTATGAGCAAATCACTGAAACACAGGGAGAAGTCTGGTTGTTCATCACAAGATACACATCTCAGACAGCCAGGACCAAGCACAACTATATAGCTTCTCAACTGCATCCCGCTTGCTGAACGAGCTTATCTCATCAGTAAGATCACCCAGTAAAAGCAAATGTAGCAGATCATCCCATTCTAGGCCGACAAGGAGAAACCCCTTTTTTTTCCAAATGTAAAACAACGAGGATGATCGTTTAATCCTAGAGATGGGACCCGGCCATTACTATCGGTCTGCCTTTAAAAAGGAAAGTAGCTTTGGCCTTCGAAAGAGCTTATCAAAAAAGATTTTTTCAGTCGAGTCAGTGAAGAGAGCAATGAACGCCAAAATAAATTTCCATGGCTCCCGACCTGCAATTGATATAAG
Organism: Oryza sativa Japonica Group; assembly: GCF_034140825.1. Classification (NCBI taxonomy): domain Eukaryota; kingdom Viridiplantae; phylum Streptophyta; class Magnoliopsida; order Poales; family Poaceae; genus Oryza; species Oryza sativa. The sequence continues at coordinate 21,012,281 of NC_089046.1, forward strand.
CATTAGCAGTATTTGAAAATGGTCTACCAAAAAGAATAGGTGGCTGCTTCCCCTTATGCACCACCCCCATGTCAAAGTATCAAAACAGATGCTTCTAGAAATTGGTACAGCTGAAATTTCTCGCACCACCTCATCAGGGAGAAAAAAAGCTAATAAACTAAGATGCCAATCCCTATTAGGAATGAGATAGTGGGAGAGAGACAAACCTTCCAACAGCTCTGACATGTTCATAGGAATAGGCCTTCTATTCAATGCAGTCCCACCGAGCCAAGGGTCTTATAACAATCGCACCGAATTACCATCTCCAATCCGCCACTGGAAGTTCTCTTTAATAGAATGACTGGCTTTACATATCTCCTTATTAATAGGAAATGAATGGGCAGCAACATAGAACCCATCCCAAGAACCCTCAAACCAGTATTTACCCCGGAGAACACGGCTCCACAACGTATTTAGTAGCGGATCCACTTTTCCTTATCTGTTAACGAGACTATACCTTTCCTCTGCCTATGAGCTAGCTAAAGATCCATCGTTATCCTTTCCAGCAATGGAGGCGGAATCAATGGTCATGTCAGGTTTCAGATTCAAAGAGAGATGTCAAGCAAGCGCCGAATCTGAGTACTCAACTTGCCCGACCCGCCTCTTCCACTAGACCTCGTCTTTCAAAGAGCAGCAGCCCTGCAAGCCTAATAGAACCTTGTTTCCTGGGCCAAGTCAGCCTATAAGTAAGTAAGTAGGGCTGAAGACAATTTGTTTGTTAGTTTTTCAATCTTCTTCCTTCTATGCTTAGAGTAAGTGGAAATGACCTCCTTGATCAGCAAGTAAGCGAGCGGTAGTTCAGTCTCCGACAAGTGAGGCCGAACTAGCCCCTGGATCAGCTCTCATAGTGGGGGAATCAGAGTCAAGTTAGGCGCAAAAGAGGGGGTTGACATCATTCGTCGTGATTGGATCAATCAGACTCCCCCACAGGAAATGCCAAGGGGCGCCCTTTATCATCGCCCATTTCTTCCTCATCTGCTGCTGCCTTAAGTGCGTAAAGTAGGCTCAGCTTCTTTGGTTTCTAAATATCTTGTAGTAGCCGAAGGTAGTCCAGTCCGCTTGTTAGATTGAATTGAATCTTATATAACCTACGTAGCTAAAGAGAAAATCATAATAGTCTAAGTGGACCTCTCAAAGGTATAAATAAGTATACATTAGTCTTACTGGTTCGGTCTTTTTCTTTTTTTGTTATGATGCCCACATTTCATACTTCTCAATTCTTATTTATTCAAGGGTTCGTATGTACTGAGTGACTCTAGGTCTATTCAGATGCAGCTTCAAGAGAGCTTTATTCGGCCTTTGTATGACCGTCTTCCCTTCCTGTCTATCTCCTTCGGTCAGGTAGTTCTGCTTCCGATGCCGGAGGAGCTGGGTGGGATAGAAAGGTAGTTTCTGAGTTCGAGATGTCTGAGCTTGGAGGTTCCGCTTCTCTAATGTGATAATAAAGCAACAAGCAACGTCGCTCCCGTGCGCTCATCCCTTGCTTGTTCTTGAGCGCTAGTCATTCATCCGGGTTCTTGGGATATCTTGATTCTCTTTATGATGATGTAAGGGTCGGCAACAATGAATAAGGAATAGATCGGAAGTTCGCGCCAATCGATCTTCTGTAGGAGTAGGAGGTAGCGCGAATCCCCTCTTTCTTCGTTTAGAAGAGTGCTGGACCTCCACAACGTCAAACCATAGAACACAGCTCCTTTCGGTCGAACCCTAGGAAAGACGACTTTACCTTTTTCGTAGATAGTCTGAGTTCGAGCTACTGTAGTCTCCCCCGTTGACCTTCTTTTTTAGATAGAATCCTCAATGAGTGGAAAGGACTCCCAGACTAGCTCCGCAGTACGAGCCCCATACGGAGCCGCGCCCTTGTGATATGATAAGAAGAAAAGGGGCCAGGCCGCCCTCTTTTCTTTTCCGCACCAAGCCTTCTCTTCTTGTAAAATCGGGTGTATAGCTCAGTTGGTAGAGCATTGGGCTTTTAACCTAATGGTCGCAGGTTCAAGTCCTGCTATACCCAAAAAAAACCACTCTTGTATTCGTAAGGATGCATAGTAGCCTTCAAAGAGCACTCTTTGGCCTTGAGACTCGCCCCTTTCTCATCAACATCTCGACTTCGCTCGTTGTTTGAGGTAAGTATAAAGGAGATCAGACTGGCTCGGTACGAGTCAATCGACAAAAGCGAGAAACGAGGTTGTTCGACAAGGCTACGGTCTAACTTTTTCTTCCTAGCGGAGTTCAATACGAAAATAAAGGCGCTCCGCGTTGGGAATGGCGTACATAGTACGGGTGGCTGGTATAACTGATCAGGGTTGTTCTGAAAGCAAGTCAATTGGTGCTTTGGAAAGTGAGTGCCAGAGGCTAGTCACTGCTTGGTTTACAGAAGGGAAGGAAGAAAGAGATACCGAAGCAGATTCAGTATAGAAAAGAAGAAATTGATACCATTCATTCCAGCTTATTTGATACCCACTTCAAGTTTCTATCAAACCATGTCTTTTTCTTCGAACGTCAATCTCGTAGGAATTTCGATTGGAAGTGTGGTATTGAAGGGCGAAGCCTTTACTCTTTGACTTGTTTCTTTTCATATAACATAGTATTGACTGCGCACTTCGAAAGATGATGGTGTATTCTGAGGATCAGTCCGTTTTTTATTGAATTCGCAAATTGATAGATCTGGATGATTCAAAGAATGATTCTTCCCTGGGCCCGGTACCATTATTTAAATTGGAGCTTTTCAATTCCATTTTGGAGATTGAGGGGACCGCTCGTAACGATTTTTTTCTTTTTATGGGGGCAAGAAAAGGATTTGACTCTTGAAGATATCAACTGCTCCATACATTCAAAAACATTTTTGGTACTTTCTATGAGAATGGATAAATAGAAATGGGTACATTCCTCTTTCTCTTTCCTGGCCTAACTACCCATAAAAAAGAAGAGAGAGAGCTGTAAGAGCGGTAAAAGCAAGCTCGGTGGCCCGGTTCACTACAGGTTGATGTATCCTTTTGAAAGAAAAGTAAATTCGCTATGCTATAAGGTACCAATTCATCAAGGTATAAAACCACATCTACAGTGGGAGTCCCTATCTACTTTCGATTCCCTTCTTACTGGCTTTGCCAATACATCATACTGATTTGACGCTTCCTTACGCTTTCTTTCAAGCATTGCTTCCAGGACAACGGAGAGTATTCCAAGATAAAGAACCAGAACTGAGGTTGACACTACTGAAAGATAAAAGAATGGTGGATAGATGGATTCGCACCATCCCAAAACCGAAATACAGACAGACCAAAAAAGACGCAAATAAATACTCCACCACCAGCCTACCTACTAGCATGTATTAAGCGAATAGCTTGTATGGTAGTTGTTAAAGAAAAGATGTATGTAGTCCCGGAAGAGAAGCAATTGTCGTACGACCTGTAAGCGTAACTTTTGACTTCCTTGCCGTTTGTGAATTGAGTCAATCGAGTTACGTTTGCAAAATGAATGGAATTCTGGAGTGGACCGAATATCCATGGCAGAACCCCACACTGGTCAAAAATAAAAGTCAATCTCTCTAAAAAATAAGCACTTCAACAAGTCAGGGCCCTTTATTATACAACTCCTATGCGTAATTGATAGCTTTTTGGTATTCTCCATATATAATATATATACTACTCTACTAGGTACGAAATAACAGGAAAGATAGAAATAGTGACTTTGGCTTCAAATAGAGAGCAGCTTAAAGGGAACTCGCACTGGAGGACTGCTCTGATAAAATAACTGAACACTGGCTAGGAACTGGGCTGCACTAAGCCCGGCACTTTTTGGGCTTCTTCATGAATCTAGTTTTCAGGTAAGGTCAGATCATCTTATTGAATATATATCTGAAAGAAAGCAAAGGAATGAATCGTTTTTCCAATTACCTTCTCTCGAAAACCATAGATCCTCTGGTTACCATTGACTATCCGGCACTTTCGTCTGTAGAGCGAAGCAAGAAATTGCATGGAAGGGCTTGCCCTGCTAATATCAGCCTTGTTTGGAACAATAGATGCAATCCATTTCAGTGTATGTCACTGAGTTCACCATTGCAGTTGAGACGTCAGGCAATTGAGCGTTCCCTAGAGTTTGGTTCAAAGGCTAAGGACTCCCCGTCGCCTTCATAAGGGCACTAAGGTGGAGCACGGAAAATAAAATTGGGCACCCATGTTTTACCAGTCCCGGATCTCAGGGCCGTTTTGCCCGACATGAACGAAATCGAATTTCATTGCGGGAAATTTGGATTTCATGAGGGAGGAAAAGGCGAGGCGGAGGGTGGAGAGTCGTACAATGCATTGGTGGAATGAAGGTGCTAGCTTGGCTGAGATAGGAAGTTTCGATGTGTATGTAGATTTGGTTCTAGTGCCCCCACCCTTTTCGAGATCTGTCAGGATTCGCAAGATGTTCTGGTGTAAACTATAGAGAAATGGAATGAATGAAATGTATCTAAGAAGAAAGGAAGCCATGCTCCATCCTGTTTATAAAAAGAACATCACCTCCCTTTTTGGTTAGATACCGCTCCGTTAGGTACTAATGCTTCTACCTATCACCCTCCGGGTGAGTTTGAGCGCTGTGTTTTTTCCAACGTTAATAGCATTCCGCGAGAAAAGAGAAAAGTCATCTACTGATGTTGTCAGCGGAGTCCCTCGTCCATCCATGTATGAATAGCGGTATCCCCATTTTGGACAGTGATGAGGTAGTCGACGCAATTTGCATGTGTATTTGCGTTCGGCTTTGCTACTTTCCTTCTAGACTAAAAAAGAATGTCCGCGGAAGGGAATAGTCTACGTGGCCCGGGGTAGTCTTTCAATTCCTTTATCGGGTGGGAGAGTTTAGAACCAGTTAAGCCAATAGCTGCTGCTTTAGTCACACTAGCTACATCAGTTGATCATGGATTTAGCATACCACCTCAGAATAGTCTACGTGGCCCCTAGTTTTTACTATTATTTTGTGAATCCTGTAATGCAGACAGCCCTTTTTAAAGCGCTAGGCCGGGCTTGCCCCTGACTCTCAAAAAGAGCAGGAGGTTTTGCCTCAACTCATTCCATGAATGTTGTTTCATTCCCGCTGAATCCAACTCAGTCTTTATCCTGCCTTGGAGTTCTCTCTCATAACTGAAGCCAGGAGGTATTCGATTTATCGGATTTCGAGCCCCTTTTCTTGCTCCTTGCCATT
>NC_089046.1:21020000-21085000 GCF_034140825.1 Oryza sativa Japonica Group
CTTATAGTTTAATTGGTTGAAACGTACCGCTCATAACGGTGATATTGTAGGTTCGAGCCCTACTAAGCCCATCTGACCTGCTTAATCAATGACTCCGGTAGTCACCTGAACCACTCTCTCGGATAGCCCACAGCCTCTCTTCTGGATGCGAAAGAAGATTCGATCAACGTACAAGGTTTGCCTTCTTGTGAGAAGGTGAATTGTGTTCTCAGTACAAAAGGAGTCTTTGAGAAGGTTCAGCGAGTCTGAAGAGAGAGAAGATCAGTAGAGCAGTCCGGCAGCTGTTCGGGGGTCAGCTTTGGGATTTGCCTGATCGACCCCTACCAGTGTATTAATCTACAAAAATTAAGATTGACATTCGTATGTACAATTTACCGGATCTATCCTCTTCTACTAACTTTACAAAATGGAAGGGAAAATGTGTTGACCAAAGATGTCAACTACTAAGCATAGTCAATTGCAAATCGGCCGGTTGGTTTGCTTCTCTCCAAGTATGGGAGATTTTCCAATCTTCGAAAGACGCTCGTACTTTCTTGATCTTATGAAGAAGGGGCTTACTTCCATTCCGTAAGGATCAATTAATAAGGGTATTATCCCTACGAAACAACTACCCTTTATCGGTAATTTATTATTAGAGAATAAATGAATTGGCTTTTCCTGCTTTCATGTATAAGCTAGTTCATATGGAGTGTGATAGAGGATATCTAGGGCTGGAAGAGTTGATTGAAAATAATAATCCGGTAGGGATAGCTGTGTATTGGCTCAAAGAACAAGAGGATTTACTTTTGATGATGAGTTTATCACAAGTGTTAGTGAAAACATTCATTGGGGGCCCTAACGTTAAAAAATTTTATAAAGGAACACCACTAAAAAGAAGGTGAATCCTTCTTACTCCAGGATATAGATATCCGAAACTTATTGGATAAGCAGGATTTAGCAGGAAATATCGACAGCATTTCTTATAGAAAAGAAGCCTACTTGGTTGGGTGGGAGGATGAAAAGATTCTCTTCCTACTGGAAGATGGCACTGTTGAAGTCTGGAGAGCGGAAGATATTTAAGTAAGGATGTTATGCCAGGTAGCATTCGGTACAAGAGTGAGACGGAGGTAGCTCCGTAGAAGAAAGTAGTTTTGCAAAGAAGCTTGTTCTTCGGAGTAGATTGGCACTACGGCACTACTAGCTTTTGAACAGAAGAAAGAGTTTGTTTTCTCGTCATAAGTGCCACCAATCTCGTTCAGGCACTAAACTAGTTTCGGGGAGGATGGATGGTTGTCCCTTCTTCTCAATAGAATCCGATAGACAAGAATCGAAAGCTGCAGATTTTTTTATTCCTCAAGTAAGTCAGTTGATGATTCAATTCCATCAAAGATGGCAAGAGCGGGGCATCTAGATCGATTCGTTTTTAAGGTTGTTATACCGAATAAAAAGAATTCTGATTCTCTGTTGAGGCAAGCTATTCATCATTAACAGGAAAGATCCCAAAGCTGTTATTGCAAACATGGGATAGCCTGACTCTACGCTACAATCTCTATTTTCTTATGATATTGAATCTGGCTTCTATTATTGAATCAGGCTTCTATTATTCAATCTCTAGTTACCGTGGGAAAAGAAAGAGATAAGAGCTCTTAGTCCGACAAGACAAGATATCCCTCTAAAAGCTTCTTCAATAGCAGTGGATGAAATTCATCTGCACACTGATAATTCACCAAAAACAATAGTTTCTGTTTCCCTAGTTTACCTGCCGCCTCTAGATTTCGTATCCATTCCGTGATCTGGATCTTTAATTGTTGGAAACTTCTCAAGTTCTTCTGCCAAGCCTTGATTAATGAACCTACAAAATCCCTCGAATTGGATCTGACTAAATCCGGGTATTGTGGACATTCCCTCATTTCCATTCCGGAGCATCTTAATCTTAAGTTTCCTGTTTATCGAAGAAAAATTCCATTATCAGCTCACTCTTCATCAATCCCTACAGATCGATCTAGCAATTATGGAATCTATATTCTGTTTACTAAATCACATGAAATTCTCGGGAACTCCACATACGTATTTCATATATGTATTTCATACATATGAATAGAGACAATTTCAACGAAAGTTCGAATTTGCCAGGGGTCCAAATGGAATGAAAATGGGTATATAAAAGACCAACGAAACGACGAGTGAGAAGGATAAGGGGGAGTAGTAGGAGGAGCTTTCATTGAAGTAGAGGGAGCATAAAAATATGTATTTGCTATGGGACTCCGGTTTGATAAAAGTATAGAGCAGGAAATAGAGGATTTTTTCGCAAGTAAAAATCTGGATACAGTAGCGCAGAGCCCATACATAGGGCTTATTCGCGCTGTAGAGCTTTTAGAGAAAGAGGGAGATGGACCTGCCCCAGCCAATGGGAATGACGCAGGGAGCCCAGGCCCAGCGGGGAGTGAAAGGCTCTCCTCGTCGGGCTCATCGGTAAACCAACCTGAGCCGTTGACACAGGATTTATTGGCTGATGCTGTGACCTATGAGAGCCCAAATTATTTATCAGATGCGGAAAGCACAAATTCTTTAGGACCAGTAACTGATTTGGCGAGCCCCTTGGATCCATTCTCCATTCACCCAATAATGGATCTTCTTATGGGCAACTATTATTTAGCATTCACAAATGAATCATTGTCTATGGCGGTAACTGTAGTTTTTTTACTACTTCGAGTTTATTTTCTATATATATGGGTCCGTGCAGCATTTCCACGATATCGTTATGATCAATTAATGGGACTTAGCGATGATCCAAAGCTAAAAGATTAAAAAAAGGCGAGAGCAGCATAATCGTTAGTTAGGGGACGGGCCCGTATAGAAAGTCAATCCTTCTTTTTCCGATATGCCGCCCCGCAAGCAAGGAGTGCCGCGCACGAGCGGAGCGAAAACTAAGCAAGGGGAATTCCGTCATTCCATGGAAAGCATGCGAAATCCTTTGATTGTTTATAGAATCAAAATCACTATATAGTCTTTCTTGTTCCACTTGCAAGGCAAGGAAAAAAAATGTCAGTTTCGTTATTACAACCTTATTTTTTTATGTCAAAGACAAAAAGCTACGCGCAAATTCTCATTGGATCTCGGTTGTTCTTAACAGCGATGGCTATTCATTTAAGTCTTCGGGTAGCACCACCAGATCTTCAACAAGGTGGAAATTCTCGTATTTCGTATGTACATGTTCCTGCGGCTCGGATGAGTATAGTTATTTATATCGCGACAGCTATAAACAGTTCCTTGTTCCCATTAACAAAACATCCCCTTTTTCTTCGCTCTTCCGGAACCGGTACAGAAATTGGTGCTTTTTCTACTTTGTTTACGTTAGTGACTGGGGGATTTCGGGGAAGGCCTATGTGGGGTACCTTTCGGGTGTGGGATGCTCGTTTAACTTCTGTATTCATCTTGTTTCTTATTTACCTGGGTGCACTGCGTTTTCAAAAGCTTCCTGTCGAACCGGCTCCTATTTCAATCCGTGCTGGACCGATCGATATACCAATAATAAAGTCTCCAGTCAACTGGTGGAATACATCGCATCAACCTGGGAGTATTAGCCGATCTGGTACATCAATACATGTTCCTATGCCCATTCCAATCTTGTCTAACTTTGCTAACTTCCCCTTCTCTACCCGTATCTTGTTCGTTCTGGAAACACGTCTTCCTATTCCATCTTTTCCCGAATCTCCCTTAACGGAAGAAATAGAAGCTCGAGAAGGAATACCACTAAAAACCTAGTTCGCTCTCAAATAAAAACCTAGTTCACTCGCTAAAGCATCCATGGCTGAATGGTGAAAGCGCCCACCAACCTAGAAAGGAAAAATAAATGGGTCAAAAAGTAGGACGAGATTCAGTAAGTAATTCAGTGAGTGCTTTCTTCTTTTATAAGAAGAGCGTCGGCTTGGAAGAAGAAAATGAAATACGAACAACCGCGCTGGTCGTAATAGATCGACTTGAATGCGTCTTCTTGCTCCAGCATTCAAGTTCCATTTCAAGGGAGGACGACGTACCATGATACTTTCAGTTTTGTCGAGCCCTGCTTTGGTCTCTGGTTTGATGGTTGTACGTGCTAAAAATCCGGTACATTCCGTTTTGTTTCCCATCCTAGTCTTTTGCGACACAGCTGGTTTACTTATTTTGTTAGGTCTCGACTTCTCCGCTATGATCTCCCCAGTAGTTCATATAGGAGCTATTGCCGTTTCATTCCTATTCGTGGTTATGATGTTCAATATTCAAATAGCGGAGATTCACGAAGAAGTATTGCGCTATTTACCAGTGAGTGGTATTATTGGACTGATCTTTTGGTGGGAAATGTTCTTCATTTTAGATAATGAAACCATTCCATTACTACCAACCCACAGAAATACGACCTCTCTGAGATATACGGTTTATGCCGGAAAGGTACGAAGTTGGACTAATTTGGAAACATTGGGCAATTTACTTTATACCTACTATTCCGTCTGGTTTTTGGTTTCTAGTCTGATTTTATTAGTAGCTATGATTGGAGCTATAGTACTGACTATGCATAGGACTACAAAGGTTCAAAGACAGGATGTATTCCGACGAAATGCCTTGGATTCTAGGAGGACTATAATGAGGAGGACGACAGACCAAATCACGATCTACTAAAAGGAGAAATTGTGGTTCGAGTCCACGTCGTGAGATGGCCAGTGATCTTTAGCTGGTCATGGCCATAATGTGCTTTTTTTCCTCGGATTCATTGAAACCCTCTTTTTCCTCGCGAAAATAGTTCCAGTAAAGCAAACTAAGAGCGGGGAAGGAACTAGGGCGGGCATAAGCTCACCAATTAGGATGCGTGATTGACGCATCTTTTTTTTCAAATGATCAGGGCTTTTCCTTTGGGGCTGGGAAGGTAACAACCAGGGAAGGGCACCTGCTCTCCAATTTCTATTCTTTGTTATCCGTACAGAACTTATCTGTTCCAAACCCGAGAGTCATTCTTTCGATTCAGTAGAGCGATAATCCAAATTATAGGAGTATACTGGGCGAATTCTTCTAAGAAATAAGAAAAGTAGGGCAATAGTTGACTCTTCACACTTACCCCATCTCAGCTTTCATTGAAAATCGCGTCAATAAAAATAAAAAACCACCGGGTCGAGTTCGCTTCTCCCTTCCTTTTGGTGTTTAGGATGTGAAGTTGATATAAGAAGAGAGGAAAGGGGAACTGCGCTAAATGGATAATTTAATCCTGGTGATGGGCTATTCCAATGGGCATGCATCTGAGATATGGGCTTTGAGCGTAGGAACGCCCACCTTTACAAGAGCTCAGTTCTAAGATTGTTTGCGCGCAGGCACCACTACTATTCTTTCTTTTCTTGTTATGCATCCGGTCCTATAAATCTTTTTTTTCTGACCGGAGGAAGAGAAAAAGAGAGAAAGAAATCCCTACTTACTTGACTGGTTTCCGGGTCTCAGAAACATAGAAAGGAGTGAACGAACTACAGAATGTAGCGAGCCGCCCGCCTCCTCTTCTGAGAATATGCAAAAGTAAATATATATTCGTCAATGAATCCCGGCGCAATCCTCTTTAGAAGTCAATATATTCCGAAACCAAAGTCTCTGGGGGAGAAGAGTTAGACAAATCTAGTAATTCGTGTTGTTTTCTCCTCAAAAGAAAAAGTACCTGGGGAATCTATAAATTCCATGCCGAAATGCTAGTGGATCAAGTCATTCTCCCTCGCTGGCAGGCAATTCTAGAACTTATCTCGGGATAGTAAAATAGTTGGGGGAAATGAAAGTAATTAACTCTGAAACAATGCAATTCGGGAGTAAAATCAATTCTATTCGGAGCAACGAAACAATGTAAGAGAACAGAAGGGGCACGGGCTCTATCTTTGATATTCTTCCGGGCAAGAGTTGACGGGCCAAGAGTTTTTTTTAATAAATCCTAACCGTCTACGCCGAGAGCGAAAGAAATAGGGAATGCTTTTTATTCAAGTGGGGCAACCTTTTCTCTCTGCTATTCTTCGCATCTCGAAAGACCCACGAAGCGACAATAGAGGAAATACCCTCTAAGTGCTTACTACTCATACCGGGTATTCCCACTACAATGATTGAGGACTCGGTTGAATCAAATATGTCTACCGGAGTACGCTCCGCAAAGCTCCTCACTCGGCACACAATCTATATCCAAGTCCCCCATCGCACTCCACAAGTTTGGGACGACCCCTTTCTTAACGGTGCCTTAACACAAGGCTTCCCTACTAAACCAGTACAGGATCACTACTCATGACTCCTTGGTCTTCATAGTCCTCGAGAACACGATCAACAATGTCTCCCATACATTGTATGACGAAATGCCTCCTCACTATCCAAGGCAAGTGCATGGTCTATCACCCATCACTTAAACCACTGTCATATATAGGTATCCTATCTCATCTTAGAGTTCCCTTGCCTTCAACAAGCACCCTTGTCTATCGACCAGGTTTCCAGACTACAAATCCCCACACTCAGATAGCATCCAAGTATAAGGCCCTCTCGACTGAGCATATCATCTAGGATCCACTCCCATATGCACAGTCTACTCAACTGAACAACACGTCCAGTCTACAAATGACTCCAAGATCCCTCTTATCCTGGATCCCTGCGCGACAACCGACTTGCCCGCAAGACTTGTCCTTTTAGGTTAGGTGGACCAGACCTTCGTCGCTCTGCACATGTCATCCTTTGCGCTCCACTACAATGTACAAGGTAGGTTAAGCAACGACATACCAGCGAACCCCTGGCTAACCCATTAGCCCCGTAAAGCCTAGACCAAAGGTGCCTAATAGCCTAGCCAGACTCATCGGGTAGGGAATCCCATCCTCAGCGAAGCCAGTAAGCAAGCCCAAGTCCATGCAAGAAGGCCCGCTGGATATATCCAAATTCAAAGCCCATCAAAGACTCATTTGTAGATGAGTTGGATTCGATATTTGCAGGTCAGCATCATTATTATTGTTATTTTATTAATCACCGGCGAATATTGGATTTTCTGCAATATGCATTTCATACGCAGAAATAGATGAGGCAGTGAAGTTGGATAACCCCGTTGCTAGTCAGCCAACAACATTCGATCTTGGTTTCGACAGTGAGCTTCATGGTATCAATACTGTTAGAGTATCAACGAACATATAGATGAATTGTTGATTAGTGTAGATGAATTCTTGATTGATGTTTGCAGGTGCTGTTCGTGATATTTGACCTGACGGAGAAGCGATGCCTTTTTATGTTATGGATCTAGTCCTTTTGACCAAGTTCAGCTCGTTGTGCCAGGGCATCACTTTGAGCTTGCTTTTGAAGATTCTGATTAATGCGACGATGGTTATTCTGAATTCACGTTGCTTTGCCATGATAATGTTCCGTTTTTCATGAAACAACTGTTTGGCAGTTGGTTGTTAGGCAAGATAAAGCCTACTAAACGCGAGGATCTCTGCGTGCACAACTCTGATATTTCGAACAGTGATATATGTGATATCCTGAGGGGATATGCCATAACAGCCGAGGTAAACTGCTTGAATTGTCACTTTGAGATTAGCACATTTTTCCTTATTTAGTACTGGTTTGTGAACTGCCTCTTCTCCCAAGGAAACTACTTTCTGGGTATCGACCGTAATAGGCAGAGGGCGCGGTATAGGAAAGGAGTGGATCAAAAGTATCTGCGCAGAAGGAAGAGGAACAAAGGAAGGCGACAAGAAGGCCAAGCATGCCCGACGAGTCAACTCTTTAAAAAGCTAAAATAGATGCCAACCGCACATGAATTGCAAGAATGCGGTTAGTGATTGATTGTGAAAGCAACAATTGAATAGAAAAATAAGTCGAAGGAGCTGTCAGCGAGAAAATGTTGGAATAAAGGGTCTTGGCATGTAGTCTGGTCCAACCACAACGATAGGGATTGGAATGAAAAGTGTTTGCGCCCACCTCACCAACCATCTTGTCCCGATACATACCTTCCCCTAGCAAGAGATCATGGTCAGTTCTTTGTACAGCCCATGGTATGATATTTGTCGAGAAGAAAAGAATGGCAGCCGTGTTATCACAGTAGATCACGGTTGTCTCATATGCATGCTTAGTCACATCAAGACAGAGAAGATAATTTCTCAGCCATATTGCTTCTTGAACTGCAGCCGTGCATGCTATATATTCTGATTTCATGGTAGACAAAGAGAAACAATCTTCTTTCTTACTGCACCAAGATATTGAGCCTCCTTCAAGGATAAACATATACCCTTGCCTTTTTTCGTCCATCTTTATCAGCAGATCCCTCGGCATCGCTGTATCCAACTAAATGAAAACTACCACCTTGGTAGCATAAGGCGAGATTCATCGTACCACGTAGGTAACGAAGGAGACTCTTTACTGCCATCCAATGAAAAATTCCGGGATTGCTTTAGTATCGACTCACCATACACATCTTCTACCTCATCACTGTCATCATTTGCCGGTGCAGATAATGACACATGCTCCTCAAGGATATCAACAGAACCAACCTTTTGTAGGTAGCAAAACATCTCACTCAGTAACTAAATTAGAGTTCGATCTTTTACGTTTGTGTTGTCTTTTTGCATTTATGTTTCGATCCGACATCAGATCTGAGTTATTGTTCACTGACTATATCTTAGACCATTGCGATCTCTTTCTTTCACTTGGTTTTTCTGCCTTCCCTTCGGTACTCCTTAACTCGGAGATACTCCTTCGGTACTACTTGGCTACTACTTGAACAGATGGGTTTAGTCCCTTCCTTCGGGCAACGTTTTCTCCGGGTACCACCGGGTTGAAAGAAATCCCTTACTATTAGGACATAGTGTTCGGTACGACTTAAGGCTACTGGATTTACTTTCTTTAATGTTGCATCTGCTTTCAACTATTTCATAGCCTCCCGTCCCGAGCAAACGTCGAGAGCAGGGTGTTGAGCCAAAAAGTAAAATCCATAGAGTTGGGGACTAAAGAGACTCTTTTTTGACAGCCAACCATGAAGAGAAGAGAGTCTCAGAGTAGATTCGGTAATGTTGAGTCGATCTAGTATGGAAAATTCCTCGCTGTGCGCTCGCCTTTTGCCTGCTTCTGCTTCATCTGCGGATTCCTTCCCCAGAGTTCTTACTTATAGGCTTTATAGCCAAGCAGTCCAATAGAATAGCTGCTTCTTCTAAAGCGGATTAGAGTGCGACGACCAAAGCTACGGAGCAGCCTCTACCGCTTTCCCCACTGTTCTGGTTGAACTAGGGCTTTGGCTGAGCGACCACCTTCTTCCAGTATTCTTAGCTTACTGTCTGCTTCCTGCCTGATCGGTGCTGACTGACTGTTCTTGCTTGTCTTGGGCCTGCTCTAGTTTTGGTGCAGCTAACTAAGGGTCGAATTTCGTGACTTGATGAAGAGGAAGCCGAGTATCTTTGGTCTTGAAGAGTCAGGCCAATCCAACCCGCTTGCTCCTGCCCAACTCAGTCTCAGTCGTACCATAATGCGCCTGGACTCAACACTTTTCTTGCTCCAAGACCACCCTCTAGCCCTCATGTCAAATAGATGAAAGAATTGTAAACAATCATAGAATGATTTAAGCTGAGGAACATAGAGGTCTCTCCCACCATTTTTGTCATATACCTCTTGAATAGTGTTGAAATCACACGCCACTAAGCAGGGGCCTAAACCAAGTGGTTTATCTTAGCGTGCTAGCCGCTGCTTCATTTCGTATAGCGATAACGCTTTCTCTTTCTTAGCGCTCCACCCCGTGGAGAACTCTGGTTGCGCTTTGGTTGGCTTTCTCTTTTTTTCTATTTTCTCTGACTTGACTCAGCTTGACCTACTTGACTCAGCGGTTAGAGTATCGCTTTCATACGGCGAGAGTCATTGGTTCAAATCCAATAGTAGGTAAAACCGGCCGAAACCCCCGCTTTTGCCAGCATGACAGCAAGCACAGACTGGCATCAAGGAGTCCAAAGCATCGGTTGCTTCCACTTGTTTGTTGCCTTCTTCGACCGACAGACAAGGAACCCCCCTCTTTTTCTCTTCATGTATGTGGGCTGCCTGCCCCGTCCCGAATGGACGAACAGGAAGAAGCAAGCTGAAGAAAGGCGCGAGAGACCCTCTTCCACAATTAGGTGAAGACCAGGAGGGCCGTCCACCTCACGTCAACCTTCCACTTCCCTCACCCGAGAATTGCATTTCCGCTTCAGCTTCCTTACATCCTTCTTTATTCAGGAACCTTTTGTTTGAGGGTCCTTTCTCTTCAGGGTTCCTATAGAAAGAATCTCAGACGGCTTTCATTAGATTATGCTTCCTTGCCCGTGTGGAACATGTGTGAGCATTATTTTTTTCCAACAAGTGATCCGACTGGAAGAAGTGTTATATGAGGACTTCGAGATCAAATAGAGAATCTGTCTCTCCATTCCTCGTGAGCCACTTATTTCTCCGAAATCTGAGATCAGAGTGATTTTCCTCCTTTTTCCCAAATAGTCGACGGTCTTACACCATTGGGATACTTCGGATAAACTGGAGTACATATATGAGAGACCGGTGCTAAAACCTTTTCTCGAGATATCTTCCAAATTCTTAGGGTCCTTGAAACGGATCTTGTTCCCCCGGTGCGAAAGCAGTTGGTTCCGTAGTTTGAGAATTCTGCTAATTCCAAGTATTCCATTATTATTATTTAATAAGAGAATATAAAAACTAAAGAGGAAAAGGCATAACCAGAAGAATTGTGAGAAATAAGTCAATTTATCAAGTTGAGGCATTTCGATTTGGATTTAAAATAAAACCCTCAAGACAGAAAAAGACTCCCCCCCTATATTATGAAATCATAGATTTCCTTCTAATAAATAGGAATAGGAAAAAAAAGACTCCCTTTTCTTCCTATTGATCTTGACGTCGGCGTGCTCCCCTGTCCTTCCACCCTTCTCGGCAGGAGGGATCATAGCAGGGAGCGACTACTACAGTATCGGCCTCGTTACTATGTGGTGGATTCCATTCCGTCTCTATCTATGTCATTTCGAGAGCGTTGAAGACGACTTTGCTCGACCCTCAAACTTCTTTCACTTTTATTGACTTTAGGCACTTCAAAGAATAAAGCCTCTCAAAGACACCAAAAACTAGAATGCCTTCTTTTCTTGAAAGACCGAAGTGCTTTCACTTTCTTGCCTTTCCGAAAAGGGCTGAGCTTCCTTATCCTTTTCTAGGCTGAGGCTAGGCAGAGGGTGAATTGAAAGCCAAAAGAGACAGCGCGTTCTACTAAACTCCGGATTGACTGGTTGTCTTACGCAGTGCTAGCAGGGGTTCGAATCTTCTTGATGCGGATTATCCAAGCTTAGAGTATGAAAATAGGAGCTCTTCTTACCAGCTTTGCTTTCCTCTAGAAGAGACAGGCTTACTGAAACTAGCACTAGCAGCGCGTCTTGTCCTCAGTCAAATCCAATTCAATAAAGAACAAGAAAATGTAGGTGAACAAAGAAAGAAGGCAACTGCACTGCTCTAAGCCGTATGTCATGTGCAGGTACTGTCCAGTTGAGTCTGCTTTATTTCAGAGCTTCTAATGTCCGTATGCTGTCGCGGTTTGGTCAAGTCTAAATGCTCATTATGGTGGCTCATGCGACCTACAATTTAAATAGAGCTAGTTTGGCTGCCAAGAGGCACCTGCCAAGAAGACTCAAGCTGTTGATTTCAGCTTTCATAGGGGTCTTTTGGGGGTTGTTTAAGCATAGGGATGGGCGAGTGTGGGCTACAATGCCACCGGACTTGCTGTGGGTAGCTCAAGAGGTCTGCCTATGGTTCAATTGACAGGTGGTTGTTTTTTCGGGTTGTAGTTTTTTTTTAAAGTTTTTTATGTTTCATGTACATGATGATAGAGATCTGTCAATTTGGGATTTTGACACCCACTAGTTTTATAAAACTTAGATGCGAGGAGGTTTCTTTTAGAGCACTCTTCATTGAGTCCTCTGCGAGCCTTATGAGTTCAGATCCTCTACTGTGCAGAAGCTCACTCTTAGCGATTCATCTTATCTCATGAACGAAAGGAGACTGCTCCGGTGTGCGGGTGAAGGGGACGAGACCTTGTGCCTTCCTAGTATCGAAGCATCTTTGCCGGAGCTCCTTGTTAGAGAAAAGTTGGTCGAATTTTAAATATTTAGAGCTTTTCATTATATAAATTTACCAACTAGAAAATACTTGACTATTTGACTTTACTTATTCATAAGTTGGCGCTGTGTTTACTCCGGAAAAGATAGTGCTTACTTAAGTAAGGCATTAGGGGTGGACTGTCAGTATATGAAAGAGTACTTTTGGCAATACTAATGGCAATATCTAACAGAAGACACATTATTCGCAACCTTTCAGCATTCAAATTATCCACAGAGCTGGAAAAATCACTCTGCCCTTACAGTTCAAAGCCCTAACCAAGTTCATTTAGAGTATGGGGGTTCTTTACAGAGTGGCTTACTCTTCAGAAGGGCTAGACCCTGGGACTCCGCTTTGTTGCTAGCTTTTCGTTTAGTGGTGGGTTAAATAAGTAAAGAGTAGTTACATCCATGATGATGCAGTGAAGATTATTTAGGAACAACTCACGCTATGAATAGCTCTTTGATTTGTGTTAGCTAATGCCACACTCTATAGAGGTCTAACTGGTTGCGAAGTTTCTTATTGTGCGAAGCAAAACATATCTGGGATTAAGTCCACTACGGTATATGTATGTGGAGCTCACCAGTAAAGGACCTAAGTTGAAACAGTAATTAAATAGAATGAGGTAGGACTGCATTGAATGTGCCAATAAAATGAACTTGTACCAGTGGTTACTTCATCCACCAAAATGAAAATCCTCTTACTTAACCCAGCATCCTGTTTGAGATGTGGGACACAGACATTATGGGCCCTATCGACCCGCCATCCGAACAAGGACACCTTGTTATACTAGTGGCAAGGGTTTATTTCTCCAACGGAAGCAGTCTCACTACGGGAAACCAAGGCTTTATATGCTTTTCCTGCACACTAGTTTTATACAGATTCGGCAACCCTAGGAGGATTCTTTCTAAAAGGTAAAGCCAATCATAGGAGGGTATTTTAACTTTTAAAGACTGTTTTTATCAAAGGTGCGATTCTCTCCTCTTACAATAGCCTGTGAGAATGCCAGTGCCCAACTATTCTGTCCCGATCTTAAGCTTAAGTAAGAATGATAAGTCTGGGAGGCAATAAAAGCATAAATCGCCATCACCAGTCATTAAGTAAGGGTCGATGAAATTGGGGGGCTTTCGTTGAAGATCTCAGTTCTTTCGCGCATATGGAGTCAGTCCATCCCGAGCATCACAAGCTTCCTGAACCTTTTCCTTCACACAGTGATGAGGTAGTCGAATTCCTATATGTCAATAACTTGTGTAAAAGCTCTTGTAGAGGTAAGAGTCCCTCTGAGATCTTTCGTTAGCCCGAACGAACACTCTTCCTCTTATTAGAATCAAATAAGTGACAAATGAATGGTAACACATGGTACCTATCCGTGGTCGGGAAATGCTTTGTGCCCTGTGTCCTTGCTTTGCTCTACCGAAGGATGACGCAAGGTTTTTCTAACAACAGTGTTCGGTTACCATATCTTTGAATGACAAAGTGCCCGGGAAGAGGAACAAACCTGAAGTCTGCCGAAATCCATAGATCAGGATAAAACCAGTCCTCTTTCGGGAAAAGAATCGAACCAATCCTTTCCTTATCCAACTTTGAGATCCACCAAACTGTGTGGAAAAGAAACACGAAATCCAAGAGAAACCGAATCATGAGAAAAAACAAACCGATAGCATTGACATTTCTTTGTCACGCTTCGGGTTAGGTCATCAGGATCCAGCTATCATGGGCAGGTTCTGAAAAGGGCCTCGGCCTTCCTATGAAATAAAGAGGGTGACGATTCTTTAGTATATTTTATCAATACTCAAAAAACTCGTAATCGTAAGTAGTAAAGAGAAAGATTGATGGATGAAGCGAGGAGTATGTATCTATGATGGGACGATGACTGAAAGACTTTTTTGCAGTAAATGCAGGAGAGAGATGATGGCCGGCCTATGCACTGAATGTGCTGTGTTCTAAGATATCTTGAATCAGATCAACTTATCCGGTATCCAAGCTAAAGCAAGAAGAACTATCGGGTGAGGGCATCTTTCTTTTCAATGAGGGAAGGGCTCTATATCGGTAAGACCATCACAGCACACCCCAACCCTCTTCTCTTGCTTGATAGGGTCAAGGCAGGAAATATAGCATGGAGTGGCGGGGGAACTGTTTGCTTCTCAGCCCACTGATGTATGTATGGCTTGCTTTCTTTAATCAGAACTCATGACTATGGATTGACTTCAAGAATACAACAAAGGGTTGTGGTGAATCCCGGTGTCGGCCCAGATAGAAGACAGCAAATTCATTATTCATTAGTTGCAATGGGGTGCCCTTGAAGTGAATGAGGTATCGAAAAAGCTAAATCAAAAGATGCATAAAAAAGAGGAGGTCCATCCGTGTACAGTAGTGAAACACAAGGACCAATCCTGAAAGACCACTCCTCCCTACCTACGGAGTTTGACAAAGTCATCAATTGGGTCAAAGCAGAAAGAAATGTTGCGTGATCAAGTTAAACAAAATGGAAAAAAGGAAGGTGATCTATGGCCCGATAGAAAAGGAAAACTTGAACCAGATTATATTAGATCTTCGCCCTAGTGAATCATAGTCAGAACCAGGGGGGATCCTCATAGGACTGCTCGTGAGCGTAAAGAGTACTTTTGACCGGAATAGGGCCTTCCTTTCTTTTGAACTCTTATTAGGTAGCAAGGAGCAATTCAAGTATGTGTTCAAAAGAAAATCAACACACAACCCCCTGAAGTCATTTATTTGCTTCTTTAATGAAAAAGGAGGACTTGGTTTTCGGGATCTTGAGAGTTTCAACGATGCCATGCTGGCCAAACAAGCTTGGCGATTGCTGGACAGGCCCGATAGTCTTTGTGCACGTGTTTTGCTGGGGAGATACAGCAAAGGAGGAGATATTCTATCTGCTAATTGCCCTCGAGGTGCCTCGTCTACTTGGATCATCAAAGGAAGAGAGGTACTGAGAATGGGACTGATCCGTAGGATCAGAGATGGTCGTACCACTGAAATATGGCATGATCAGTGGATAGATGGACTACTGAACAATGAAGCCGTTAGGGAGAATGACTGATGATCCAGTTCAGTTAGTTGCCGATCTCATGTTGCAGAATACAAACCAATGGGATGTGGAGAAGGTGCAGCGGATTTTCTTTCCGTTGGATGCGGCTGCTATTCTGAACATGCCAAGGCCGAGAACAGAGCAAGATGATTTTTGGGCTTGGGCATGGGACAGAACGGGCATATTTACGGTGAGATCTGCGTACAGGGAACTCATTCAGCGCTGTGGCCTGTCTGAACCTGCTACGGGATCGTCCACGGGTGACGAGGCTACCTGGAAAGCACTGTGGAGACTCCGGATAATGCCTAAGATAAGAGTGTTCTGGTGGCGGGTGGTGAAAAATTTGCTACCCTGTGCTGCTGAACTCCGCAGAAGCCATATGAAAGAAATAAGTAATTGTCCTCTCTGTGGCAATGACAATGAAACAAAGTTTCATGCATTAGTCGAGTGTGAGCATGCAAAATTGTTTTGGAGTGCGGCTCAGGATCTTTTTGATCTCAAGATGCCACGGTTAAACCCAGCTACATGGTCGCGGGACGTGTTGGATGCAGATATCATGAGCAAACGGGAGGCGGCAATTGCAGTCTCTGTAATGTGGACCATCTGGGGGAGCCGAAACAGCTACAACCATGGCGATGTCAAGTACCAGCCGTTGAGGTCTGTTGAATTGGTTGATGAGCTCATTAAATCTCTGGAGATTCCAGCTCAGGAGGACCCATCGGCTGTGGTTCAGAAGTGGGCTCGACCTGCTTTGGGATGGATGAAACTGAACACTGATGGAGCACTGAACTTGCAGGATGGAGTTGCGGGTGCAGGAATTGTTGCACGGGATAATACAGGAAACTTTGTCACTGCTGAGTGTCGAAGATATGACCATATCAGTGATCCGAGCACAGTGGAGATGCTGGCGTGTAGAGATGCAGTCATGTTAGCACTGTAAATTTGTGTAACCTATTGATGAAGCGTGTTAACCTCCACAATGGAGGCCGCCTTGTATATATTGCCTTCTAGGTCGGTTACAGGTGAAGCCATCTGCTACTTGATCTCCTGAAGGAACAAACCGAATATCCAGCAACCCTTGAGACACTCGTTCACGCACAAAGTGGTAATCCACTTCTATGTGCTTAGTTCGCGCATGGAAGACTGGATTTGCTGATAAGGAGGTCGCACCAATATTGTCACACCACAAGCATGCAGCCCGCGGCTGAGCTATGCCGCGTTCCTTGAGTAAGGTTTGAACCGAAATAATTTCTGCAGTAGCATTTGCCAAGGCTTTGTATTCTGCTTCGGTACTTGATCTTGAAACAGTTGCCTGCTTCCAAGCATTCCAAGAAATCAGATTAGCTCCCAAGAATACTGCAAACCCTCCAGTGGACTTGCGATCATCTGGACATCCTGCCCAATCAGCATCTGAGAACGCACTTACTAGAGTTGAATCTGACTTGCAAATTCGAAGACCAAGTCCCAAGGATCCTTTGAGATATCTCAATATGCGCTTAACTGCTGTCCAGTGCAATGAAGTGGGAGCATGTAGATATTGGCAAACTTTATTTACCGGAAAAGCTATATCCGGTCTGGTCAATGTCAAGTACTGTAACGCACCAACAATACTTCGATACCTTGTAGAGTCCTCCGCACCTAGAGGCTCACCTTCTTTCGCCAATAATTTATCTGTTGTTGATAACGGTGTATTGATCTCCTTGCAGCCATGCATGCCGACACGTTTTAACAGATCAGTAGCATACTTCTCTTGAGTCAAGATAATTCCATCATGAACTTTATTAACTTCTATGCCCAAGAAATAGTGCAACGCACCAAGATCCTTAAGGGCAAATTCTTCTTTCAAATCTTGAAGTAATGCCGAAGTTGCTTTTTCACAAGAACTAGCAACAATGATGTCATCAACATATATCAACACAAATATGGAGATTGTACCTTTCTTGTAAAAGAAGAGCGAAGCATCTGCTTTTGACGGTTGAAATCCAAGATTCTGCAATTTCATGCTTAGTCTGGAAAACCATGCTCTTGGTGCCTGCTTGAGACCATAGAGTGCTTTATCTAATTTACACACATAATCCAACTTTGACTTGTCTTCATAACCAGGTGGCTGACGCATATAAACATCTTCTTCAAGAACTCCATGAAGAAAAGCATTTTGAACATCTAGCTGTCGCAAAGACCATCCATTAGAGACTGCTAGTGACAATATTAGTCTAATTGTGGCCGCCTTGACTACAGGACTGAAAGTCTCTTCGTAGTCAATACCATAACGTTGCTTAAACCCTTTAGCAACCAAACGAGCCTTGTACCGATCAATAGTACCATCAGCCTTCCTTTTTATCTTATAAACCCATTTGCAATCAATCAGATTGCGTCCCTGAGTTGCGGGAACCAAGTGCCATGTGTTATTACGCATTAAAGCACCATACTCTTCATCCATTGCTCCCTTCCAATTTTTATCATCAAGTGCCTCATAAAGATCATTGGGTTCACCAGAATTAGTTAGCAGACCATACCGTACTGCGCCATCCGTATAAACTTTTGGTTTACGAATTCCATGTTGCAGACGTGTCTGTCTTGCAATCGGAGGGGCCGGCCGGATTCCCTACAAATAAATTCTGTATTAAGAAACGAAGGAAGAGTGCGCGTTCGGACCTCAACTAGTCTCCGTGCTCGTCGGGGCCAGTTTTAAGCTTTCAGAGAGTGGTCATCATACCCTTGCTTTCAGGCTTGGGCTTGGCGGATCCTCTAAGTAATGGGTACGTAGGTTTTGTGTCTGTCTTATGTCATCCTGGTGATTTATCATCGGAATAGCTCAGTTCGAGGGAGGGGGGGGTGGTAAGCTGAAGCGTCGAATAGTCTTTTTAGTGTACAGTGTCTTGGTTTTGGTTCGATCAACTATCCGCTTCAAAAAGGATAGTTCACAGTGTGCTCATTCTCAAAAAAAGAAAAAAACTTCTTCGTTTCGTTGGAAAAACCGACGCCAACGTTAAGATCAGTCTCCTTTCTCTTTTCGGGAGCAGAGCTTAAAAAGATGGACAGTAACGATCGCGTAATATCAATTTATCGGCCTCGTCATCGATTTCCAATTGCTCGGAAATTCTCAGCTATATGGGGGACTTTGATGGTGAGCAAAAAGAATTGATCAAGAAATTGGTAAACTTTCGCATGATCGATGGTAAAAGAACGAGAGTTCGTGCTATTGTTTATAAAACTTTTCACCGCCTAGCTCGAACTGAACGCGATGTAATCAAACTTATGGTTGACGCCGTAGATAATATAAAGCCAATATGCGAAGTGGTCAAAGTAGGAGTCGCAGGTACTATTTATGATGTTCCTGGGATTGTAGCCAGGGATCGTCAACAAACCTTAGCTATTCGTTGGATCCTTGGAGCAGCTTTCAAACGACGTATAAGCTACAGGATAAGCTTAGAGAAATGTTCATTTGCTGAGATACTGGATGCTTACCGAAAGAGGGGAATTTCACGTAAGAGAAGGGGGAATCTTCATGGACTGGCTTCCACCAATCGGAGTTTCGCGCATTTCAGATGGTGGTAAAGTGATACCATATAAGGAGCTCTTCCTCATTCAGTCATACTCAACAAAAGTAAGAAATGTTTGACCCTGATCCTTTTTTCATCTTCATATAGAAAGAAAATCGGCCTTCCTCATACTCCCCCCTTCATTCATGGAGTTGGAGGAATCCACAAGAGGCCTGCCCGTTCATAATTGCATAAAAGAACCATTTTATGAAAACTCTTGTTCCAAACAAGCAACGGATTGAGCGCACTAGCGCGAAAGCGTTAGCACGCGCATCCGTTTTCTTGCTTTGAATCAATGGGTTTTGTCAATGAATTAATCTACCGGCATCGGAGGGAGAAGCGGAGTCGGGAGCTGGAGGAAATAACACTTTTTGATGGACGGGAGAGGCAGTTGTTTCATTTCATTCGTTGACCCGGAAGGTCGTACAGCTCCATAATCAGAAGCGCAGGAAGCACTGACGAAGGATGGTCTAAGCCTAGAGCGGGAACAAAGCAGAGGCGGGGGCTATGACTAAAGCCCCCATGGATTGATACGAAACCCCCCAGACCAAGTAGTCGATCTGCCAGCACCATCAAGCAGGTACCGAGGTATTTGAACCTCCGCTTTCAGTAGTTTGATACTCGGGCTTCAGTAGCCGATAGGAGGTAGACCATGCAAAAAGGGGCAAAGGCTCGGGCTCTGATATCAATCAATAGCAGCCAGCCAGTTAGTTAAACCAATGCCAGTTGACCGTGTGAAAGAAATAGATCCAATTGACGGTCACAGAACCACTACGGGATAGTCCGTGAGACAAGATCGGGATCCAGATTCATATCCCTCAACCATTTCAAAGGAAAAGGGGGAGCGGGAGGGAGTCAATTACAGAAAGAGTAGAGACGGATATGGGGACTGTAGCTCCGACCATGTCAACTATGATGCTCTCGCTGCTGCCAGTCCTTTCACCAGTGAATGCTGTCATGCGCTACTTCCCGAACCTCCGTGTCTAGGTCCTGCCGAAAAAGACTGCAAATGATTTACCATCCATCCCACTCATATAGGTACGTTATCGGATTTTTCGGATCGGGAAATGGGTCGAACCGCGCGAAATGGTCGCCTCGGAATACAGGGCGCAACGGAACCAAGGTTCTTTGTTGGCGTGTTGCGTAACAAGGGCAAGAGGGGGTGGAAGCGTTCGCCGACTTTGATAGGCAACGCATTGCAAGCAAATAGAGCAGAGAGCTGACCCTTTGTTTCTATTAGAGTCGCGAGCTTGTTGTAGCCGGTCCTAAAGGGAAAACCTTGCAGCTTACTTGCTATATCCCCGCGTCCTTGCACGGCTCGTTTTCTTCGAGCCCTGCTTCTCCCTTCCCCCTCTCCCCGGGAACCGACCGTTTGGAGTATAGCCAAGTGGTAAGGCATCGGTTTTTGGTACCGGCATGCAAAGGTTCGAATCCTTTTACTCCAGAGCATACTTATTATAAAAATATATAAGAAAGTCTCATCCCTAATAAATAAATGAAAGTAGATTTACATTCTTATTCTATTTCTAGGGGGAATGTTGAGGCAAACTTACGATGCTGACAAGCTGGTTAGGTGCCGAGTTGGATTAGACATCGCAGGTTTTAGTTTAAGAATTGGGAAGAGGTTAAGAACCTAGTGGAATCCACTGCGAGGGGAAGTGCTGAAGTGAAGAAAAGCCCCATTCCTTCGATAGGGATTAACCCTGCTGCTTACCTTTAAGATCCTAAGCTACACCACTGCGAAATCTACCAACGTCGGGGATTCTAGCCCAAGATCAGGAAAGAGCTTCGTTCCCTCCTGCCTGCCGGCTAGAGTTATACCTTCCACCCTTGCTTCTGACTGTGAAGTAGCGTAAAACCCTCTCTCTGTTTGCCGTTGTACGAAAGTCTATCGATTCGAGGAATTCCTTAGGTTCTTTGCCGAGGATAGTTTCGCTTTGGAAGCCCTGGTGGACCCTTGAAGATGAGGATTAGGATTCGGTGGGTCAAGAAAATGCATATTCTTTCTATACCAGTGGACAAGAAGAGATGGAATGTTCCATTCCTGGACGTAAGACCGTGCTGTAGTAAGCTTTCTTTTGCTCAGGAAAGTGGGTCATTTCAGATACCACAGTTTGGAGAATAATAAGAATTTTCATAGGCAAAGAAGTAAGTCAGCACTAGTCAAGTAGGAAAAAAACAAGTAGGAATAGCTAGAAGTACTTACTATAGCTATAGTAGTTGGCATGTCAAGCTCTATACATAATAGGTCTTTTCATAGCTTCGAAGGCTGTGTCAGTCACAAGTTGACTTTCAAAAGGAATAGAAAGACGGGATGGCAAGTATAGGTAATTATAGTCAAGAAAGTAGAAGTAAAAACCTACAAGAAGCAATGGTATTTCAGGTTGGATATATGCAAGAAAACAACTAGTAGAAATGCTAGGGTATATGGAAGGTAGACAAGATATGCCTATTTCAAAGTTACTAGGTAAAGTAATGTAAGGGATAAGTAAAGTAAGAAGAGAAAGATAGTCAAAGTTGACATCTTGAAATCGACTCGCATGGGCGTGCTTATAAAAGGAGGCTAAAGCATAAAACAATAATGAAAACTATAGGCATGTTGGATCATCTATAGTCCTAGAACATGTAGGACCTGGAAAATGAATCCGAGCGAGCGCCAATTCCCTTATATCCTTTGAGTCCGACTAAGCTGCATACAAGTGGTTGTAATTAATATTCCTTTCTTCCAGCCAGGCTTACTGGGCACTTCGTACCATCAAAGTTCTGAATAAAAGTGAGGGGCCGCCCACGCTATCTCCAACAGCAGAGATCTTAAGGGAAAGACTGAGTTGAATATAGAAGTCAAAGTTTCGATTTAGTAAGCATCAGTCAGCTAAGCCTACCTTACTTACCATACTTTGTGCATTGGCAAATGTTGTTTAAAATGCTAGACCTGCGTTCTTAGAAATCTTCCCCGGTCTAGGCGGATTCGATCGATTACCTACAAAAGAACTAAGCTGTTGCTAGGCTCGTTAGCTCCAAATCTGAATCTTATACTCCTTCCGTCCAATCTGGCTCGTAAACTTGAACTACAAGTTCTGTAGCTTAGCCGCCTCCCAAACACCTGCAAGAAGTAAGAAGTGGGCTCGCTTGTTTCATTCGATTTAAGTACAGACGACCAGTTACTAGAAAATCAGAATCATCTGCAGGACTCGCTTTGATTCTTAACAATCTTATCTGGCTCGCTTTTCTTAAGTTACCTTACTTACAGACTTACTGACTGGATGTGGAGTTGTGGCATCCAAGACTTGTTTCTAGCAAGCGAGTTACATAAGAAACCGAATCTCTAAGTTCCTATGACTTTCGACTTGTTGAACCAGGTTCGTATTCATATTAATTTGGAGTTTGCTTGCTCCCCTCGAGACTGATTTTCACTACAAATAACCGGATAGAGATATTTCCTTACTTATAGAGCCAGACTGTGCTTCTCCATTCATTCCTTACTTTGGCTTTAACCCAACCTTATCAGATCCAAACTTAGCTTACTTGGCTGTTTTGCTCGTGAGACAGAGGGATTCTACCACCTGCGGCCTAATATAATAATAAACAGAATAATTTGACCGAGGTATTTGGATGTGGCTCGCACTAATCTTATCCGAGACAGAGGCTCAAATAAATAAACTCCTGAGACTGGCCTAAAAGAGTTAATTGGTGCTCTGCGAGACTGGGTTTTTTGGAAAGCTGGAACGACTTACAAATGTTGTTAAATGCCGCACACTGGTAAAACCCTCCAAGCTTACTTCCCCTCCCAATCATTCGGTAACCCTTCTTACGAAAGAAAGGTGTTCTTATTGCTATCTAATAGCTGATAGCTAGTTCGCGTGGGCTAACGAGGTAATTCCTCGACGAAGCCGCACAAGGAAGCGGGATTGAATCTTAGGGAGTATTGTGCTAACCCTTACCTGTAGCGAATTAAAGAAATTATCTAGGCCCGGTACACGGGTAATCCGTACTCCTTATTGGGTAAGGTAGGTTCACCTTTACTTTGCAGGGGTTGCATGAAGAAAAGAAAAGTAACTCCCATTCGGGGAGTCCAAGCAGTGATCGATTTCTTTTACTAATTAAATCACTTCTTTTGATCTTAGCCGTGAAGATGCCCGAGATTCGCCAACAGAACAGATATCTATTCAGCCCTGCTCGATGACAGCAAATAAATCTCCTTTGATTAGTGCTTCTAATCCCATCCCATCTTTACTTTCTTTTATAGATACTAGATTGGAAGGATTGACTGAATTCCTCTTTCATAACTGGTCTTTCACTACGACTTTAGTTAGCATTTCTGCCGGCCTTATTCTTTTTAGAAACAGTTTTTTTCACCAGCAAACAAACATAGTCAAGAGTTCAACGTTGGAAGAAAGGAATGGACTATCTATCCAGAATGTTATTTAATAGATTATTACGTCTATTTTATAAGGAAGGGCATTGGCAAAGTTAGCATATGAAAGGAGCGGCGGTCCTTCCTCGGGTGTTAGCTTTGTATTCTTTGTTGCATTCAGTTTATTAATAGTTTTTGTTTTCATTCTTGTAACAATTTCTAAACTACTTTCCTTTTCACTAAACTACTTTATACTCTAGTTTTCAAGCTAGGTATTTGTTGCATGCCTTTTCTGCTACCAGGCTTGGCATGTTGGATCGTAAGCGAGTTGCCCTTTTGTAATAAGCAGCTTAGTGTGTAACTCAAACTGACCTGAAAATCATTACTATAAGGGGGAAGCAATATAGGATCTAGGAGAAAAAGAAGAAGCAAAGGGCGTAAGCAATAAACTACTTATGCTGACTCAACTACTTATGTTTATTTGATACTAGCACTTCTTTCTATACTTGTAGGCTTTCTTTCTTATATTCAACTTCAAGAATTCGCTATGCTAGGTTCATTCCATCCATCTATCAGGTTTGGGTAGATAGGCTCTTTCCTTAAGAAAATGCACGTAAATAAGTGAATCCGAAAAGACCAAGACTTGAATGAAGCCCATTTCCCAGGGTTGCCCATGTAGAATAGCCAAAAGTGAAGTGCATAAAGTGCTATTGTAGCCAATCTTTTCTATAAATGGCACCTCCCGTCCCGCGACCAGTACCACCGAAGCCACGACCAGAAACACCTACTCCATTACCTCCTCCACTAACCTCTGACAAAGGGAATGTACGCTTTCCAACCTAGATATCTGCAGGCTTTCTTCAATCTTTTGGGGATCAGTCTTCGTTTTGTTTGTTGCTATTAGACTAGAGAGGTTTGTTTTTAGCTGGGAACAGGGCCTTCGCTTCGTGGAGCCGAGGATTAGATCGATCTGCCGTCAAGCAACGAAAGGCAGTAGATAAGGCTGGAGTTTATGAACAAGTTGATGTCTACTAGGGCATTGACCGTACAAGCAGGTAAGTATAGGGCTCGGCTAGGAATTCGTTTATGCTTATATTTAAAAGCTCTCATCTCACTTTTTCATAGGTAGGCGAAAACTCTATAGTTATAGTGTATATTGGCTTTGATTCTTTCTATTGTTATGGGAAAGGCATATCCCCACCCAGTTCTTCTTCGTCTTAATTAATAACTCCTTCCTGAACTTCAAAGTACGATAGAAACTGACTTATATCTCGTAGGAAAACTAGAGAATGAGCCATCTCCATCTCGTAGAGA
The DNA here is from genome assembly GCF_034140825.1 of Oryza sativa Japonica Group. Classification (NCBI taxonomy): domain Eukaryota; kingdom Viridiplantae; phylum Streptophyta; class Magnoliopsida; order Poales; family Poaceae; genus Oryza; species Oryza sativa. Next base: position 21,044,362 of record NC_089046.1, read on the forward strand.
AACTAGAGAGGTGCTGGGCGCAGCTGAAAGGAAATCCAAGAAGAGTCCATGAAAGGCTAGCACGATTAGGATCCTTTGTAGGGTTTATCTCGGAAGAGAAGGCTATGAAGCGAACATCTCTTCTTTGGGAGAGAGGGGAAGATCTATGCAGGACACTTAACCCGTGCCGGAGGACTGCACACAGCTGGTACAACCTCGTGTGGTACATTTTACATGTTCTTACAAGTCCGATGGTACAGTTGACCTAGTATCGAATTATTATAGATTCCGTTGGCAGCCATTGCCCCCCCTGCATGTCGTCTGACACGACCGAAACGAAACTTTACACCCCCTAGCAGCCCCCTGTCGGCATCGAAAACGGAGGGAAGTGCGCGTGCTGATGTTTAATCATGCGATGCCAATGATGTAAGCGCGGGCCCGCAGGTGCAGACAGGTTCGTCGGGGGTTATGCAAGCTTCAGAGGTGGGGGGTACGATTGTGGAAGATCGCGTGGAGGCAGGGGTTGGAGATGTGATGCAAGGATGCGGGGAATTGGGTGGAAGGACAGTCGTTAATGTGGAGTCAGGTTTGACGGGCGTGAGGCAAGAAGTGGAGGGAAGTGGGATCTAGATTAGAAGAGATAAATACGATATTCCTGATCTGATACCCGCGGACGATCCCTAGCCTAGCTTGGCAATCCCTTGAAAATGCAATGCATTTTCCCTTGAGATGAAATTGCTTTTTCTCAAAAAAACTATCAAATCAACTCACGCATATTCCCTTGCTTCTGTTAACTACGCATATCTCCTGTTTCTATACTTGCTAGCTAGCAACCTCTTATCACACAGAAAGCGTGACATGAATGCATACCCCCGTGTATACAACTCCTTACTATCTCTAATATACCGTTGCTTGTTCGGCGCATAGACCTATTATTATTATCGGTCAGGCTTTCCTTTTGGCAGGTGATTACTATATATAATATAGCGGGCTTTCCCTTATCCGTTCGCTTAGGTATCTGACTGTGTAGCGTAGTTCGCCGATTCCCGGGGCCGGCACGGCACAACCGGATCCCCATCCTTAGCCAAAGTCCGTACTTGACCCCGTTCCTGATCCCCAATGCCAGGGTTGAATAGTAGCCAGCCATGAGATCTATACTTTATCCATTGGTCAAGTAGCATAATTGTTTACCTGGTCTTTCTTCTTGGATAGATATGGCCCTACCTTCCTCTTGAGGAATCCGTTCATGATGCCCTGGCTACACTGACTGGACTATGCTGTGCGCTTTCGAGAAGATTCACACTACCGGCGAAAGGAAGCGGATAAGCTTATCACGAACGGCGCATCCTAGGACAGAGAAATATGTATCATCCCTTTTGGAGATGACTACACTACCGGGGAAAGAATCCATAAAATACTAGTGTGTTCAATTGTAAGATCATAAGTAGGACGGATAATATCCAAAGCCACCAGTCCATCCAATTCCCTAAACTTCAATCAAATCAAGAAGAAACTAAAGAAACCGCGGAAGAAAAGCAATGGTTGTTCGGGGAGCAATGAAAGTATTAATAAATCTAAAGTAGATTGGCAAGAAAGAGCAGTTGGTCGACGGGGGGGTCGCCGGTTGTTGGCCTCTCCCGGTCCTTTCGCGTGGTGCTTCGGTGCCGAAGTGTTCGGTGGTGGCGATAGAGATGCTGAGGATAGCAGTTCAGTTCCTTAGCTTAGATCCGACTAATTCCCGACTACTTCCTCAAAGAAAGCCTTCCTTCTACGGACTAGGCGGTTACGAGGATGGATTCCTTGACTCTTCCCTGTCTGACTTTCACGCACCTACTTAGGAATGTATTTGTTTCACCCTAGCTAGTTCAGAATTCTTGTACATTCTTCCTGTCGAGGACGGACGGAGAAATCTATAACTTCCCTGCTCTGGTTCTGGGTTTGATAGACCTGTTTATCCGCGGTAGTCGTCGTAAAGACCTGTCTTCAGCCTCGATGCTGTAGAGATTGCGTAGTTCGCCGGCTCCCCATCCTTAAGCAAACACACCTTCCTTTTAGCCAGGGTCATTGAAATTTCATCTTACTTGATCCTTCTAAATCAGCTTCAACTTGAATAGTCTAGATTTACGAGATTCTTCCTTCTATTCTAGCTAGGTGGCAGGCCAATACCAATACAACTAAGTTTAGGAGTGGATTTCATTTCGTACCTACGTAGGATTCCCTAACTCATCCTCTTATCCATCCTTTCCTGGACTTTCGTAAGGGGCAATAGCACAAGCAGAGCCTTTATAGAGCAGTTGCTTTGCTTATTCGAACGGGGTCCTTGCCTCTTATCGGTACTGAAAGATAGCATTGCCGACGCCCTGCACCCGCGCCTTAGCCCTACCCTACCTAGCACCGCCGTCGTATAGCCCTAACCCTTTGCCCTAGCTAACCGAACAAGCAACGATGCGCGCTGTTGACGGGGGCGAAGCCGGACAAGGTGGTCAGGAGCCTTGTACGTACCATAGCACCCTCTTCTTATGATCCTAACTCCCTAGCCGAGGAATCTCACAAGCAGTTAGCCCCAATGCCAGCAGGGTTGAGAGGTATGGGAACGGATAAGAGCTAGCTTGGCCCTACGTACGGGGTTAAAGCAAGAGAAAGAACAGGGCGTAAAGGGCTAATCAAGAGGGCCGTATAGTTAATAGTATTTGTTTGTAGTCGGCTGCCCCCTGCTTTCAATAACAATAAATTCCTGCTGGTCGACGGTCGGGTCAGCGTACAAGGCGTCAAGGAGTGTGGGCACACGCGCGAGACTGCGGGTGGGTGTGGGAACTGTGGCGGCGTTGTGCGCACAGCATGGCTAGAGGGCACGGCAGGCGATGCAGAACAGAAAGCTGATGAAGCAGCAGGCAAGACCGGATAGACGATATTTGTTTTGTTAACGAGGTTCGGTATCTGGCCTACATCCTCGAGAAATAGGAAACTTACTTATTACTTATCTTATATAGTAGAGGCTTTCTAGATTTCCTAGAAGAATACAAATGCAATCTTCGTTATAGAGAAGGAAGAATCCATCGACAAATTACGCACTTGATTGCTTACTTTAAGGGGTGCGAGGGTGAACAACTCGAGGAATCACTCACGGAGATCTTGATTGGAAATCATCTGGTGGATCGGTGCCGGATTATCTATCGGATTGAGTCGATGAAGACCTACCCGTTCCTTCTACCCTTCTTTTCGTGGGCATCGCTCTCTCCATTCTTCTAATTATGTGCCTATTGCCGAGCGGGGCCTAGGTGTTGAGTAGAAAGCATGAGCTAGGGCGGGCTAGTTCATGCTTTCTACTCAACAATACGCCTAGTCCTCGACCTCGATTTGCCCATGTGCCTATACGTGACTGCTTTCATGCAAGAGGAATTCAATAGAGAAAGAAAGCACGAGCTTTAACATTAGAGCTGCGAACGATTCCTTGTTGAACAAGCTATCTACCCCTTTCTTTCCCCGCGACCGACCTAAGACAAACTATCGATGATGAATTCGAGGGCTTACTTACTCGTTATAGACTCTCTAGTTGCCATTAGAACGATTCCTTGGTTCCAGTACACCCCGTTCCTGATGCCCATTAAGCGAACCCTATTCCAACTACCTCCTCGGTTTCATACAAACTACCTACCTACGAGGATCAAGTCTATCAATCGTATCAATTATCTGGTTTCTAAGCTCACTCTTCCTATGCCAACTCGGCATGGCGCTTTAGTTGATATGGAAAGGGGCGCGCGGTAGGCGTGTGATGGTTGTGCGTGTCTGCGAGGCACTACCTTTGGGTGATGTACGGCCGACTACCATGACTCTCCAGCTTGCTGATCGCACTTATCGCCATCAGGCAGGCATTTTGGTTGGTGTCCCTGTGATAGTTGGTAACTTCGCATTTCCAGTTGATTTTGTTGTCTTGGAGATGGAGGATAAGAGCGAGCCTATTATTTTGGGGAGACCCTTTCTAGCTACTGCAGGGGCTGTCATCGATGTGAAAGATGCTAAGCTCACGCTTCAATTTGGTGAGGAGAAAGTCTCATTTGACATGAGGCATCCAACTCACCTTCCTCACTGTCCAGACCTGTGTTTCACCATTGATGTGATTGATGAGTGTGTTACTGAGACATATTAGAGTTCAGAGGATGTGTCAGCATTGGGGGATGAGAAGTCTATTCTTTATAATGAGCATACTTCTCATCCGCCAACAAACTCATCCTCTTCACCCTTTGTGGAGAGCACGGGAGAATTAGAAGCACTGATGGACACGACGAGTGCTTCTTCCGGGGAGCTTACTTAATGGGAAACTTGCCATTGAAGTTACGTAATAATGGGGCTGAAAAATGCTTCAGTATAGGGCGGCTATTCGGAGTTCCCATCAGCTTAAACTACTATCTGTTTGGTTTCGAGACAAATGAGACTTTGTTGAATTGAGGCTATCAATTCAGCTGTATTAAATGCGATCTCCGGAATAAGCTCGCTCCATCCTTCCGTGGGTAAACTTACTTTTTCCTTAGGAATAGTTTGAATATCTATTGAAGGGCCAGTGGATTTTCGAGAATTTATTGAATTCTTTTTAATACATAATGGGACCCTCTTTCAAAACATGGGACTTCAGTCACCTTCGAACGGATATTTTTAGATTCTTTTGGCGTAGGCAGAATTCAAAAAACCTGTGTTTCAGCATACCTCATCTCAGAGTTGACCTATGAAAAAGAAAGCTTCTATGAAAACATTCTCTATTTCCTTCCTCGATCTGATGCCTTTAGACCTTACTCGGATTCGCATTCAAAGAAGGTGTTCAGCGAAAAATCTGCACTTGATGCGGCTGAGGAGGTAAAGAGTTCAAAGGTTATTCTAGTGCGTACGGCTGGGACTTCTCTTAGGACCAACATACTCTCATATTCACCTTAGTCCGGTATTTCTCCTTGTAAGTAAACCGACCTCACGAAACACTTTATATATATCTTCAGGTTTTAAGCTGAGTCTGAAGCCAGAAGTCCGAGAGAAAGCCCCTGACATACACGGGAAAGGTAGGGGCAATGGGCACAGACCCCGGACCACCCCCGCGCTCACACCTCACCCCTCCTTCCTCTTTTATTGAGAATGGAAAAAGACAATGTTCATTGCTTCCTCAAAACAAGAGTTCCACGGGTTCAGAAACCTCTGGCAAGGCGATTCATGAAGGATTCCTCTCCTCTAGTTGGTCTATTAGACTATTATTACTATAAGGTCCCCTAAAACTGGCATACCCGTAAAGGAAAGGCAAGGGAAAATGGACGGAGATTGGTCAGTGGTCTCCTCTCCAGGTCGAGTATTTCTGTTGTTTTCTTTGATTTGGGTTAAGAACAGTAGTCGGACATTCCACTTTGTTAAGTTCTTTTTTTTGATTCGACATAACAAGAACAGAATCACGCTCTGTAGGATTTGAACCTACGACATTGGGTTTTGGAGACCCACGTTCTACCGAACTGAACTAAGAGCGCTTTCTTACGACAGGAGATAAAGCAGTAAAGAAAAGGATGATTTTTGTACCGCATGCATATAGAAAAATGAAACTCAGAATTTTGTCCAATTTGAATCGATCTCAATTGATCCCTCGTTACTGCCCATAGGAGAAGTAATAGGTAGGGATGACAGGATTTGAACCCGTGACATTTTGTACCCAAAACGAACGCGCTACCAAGCTGCGCTACATCCCTTTTCCAAATTGTTGTACAGTGTCATTGTACAAAACCCCTGTCTTGTTTTCCACATCGTAATTTTATCCTCCATCTATATACAACTTTCTTGTCATTTCTTCTTTTTGGTTGAATATAATAAATAATATACATCTGAAACCCAACCTAACGTATAAAGAATGAATATTTATCGGTAATGCTCAGGAAGAAAGAAGGGGTCATCTTTTTATTTTTATTCCACCCTTATGTACCCTTCTTTGCATTTTTTCTAAAGCCTGTTCAACCTCATATCACCTAGAACAAGTCATGGACTTCTTCAATGAAAGAAAGTCTCATGGAAACGTTTTCAACGAAATAAGAACCATACAAAATAGATTTCTTGATCTTAGGAAAACTCTTTTTTTCGCAGTTTTTTCTTTTATCCTAAAGATATGCAGAACGAGTGTATTATGAAATGTTCGTTGTCTTTCTTTGCATACATCGCTACTTAATCGTTTAGTGGTTATCGATGAAATTACTTCACCATAGAGAAAATATTATGGAAGTATATATATATTGTTGGTTGCTTTTGTTTATGTCCCATTGGAAAAGTTGATCTTCTAAATTCATATGTTTAGCCTAAAGTACATAACTTGTGTTCCTCCCTAGTTCTTGCAATGCCACCTAATCAAGCCTCACCTCATTTGTAGTTATAACATGTTCAGCTGAAAGCAAACTAAAAAAAAAAGGTTTACTATTAGTAACACATATATTTTTTTACCTTAGCTCTTTCTTTATTGTTCAAAGAGCAATTCAAATGCTTTGATTGCTTATCAGATAAGAGGTAAAAATATTCTTCATTCGTTTATTTTTTTAATGCCAAATTTCATTCAAATCCATTCTTAAAAAGGCATAGTAGAGAAAGGCGGACCAGGCAATCTCTGAGTTGAAATCGATCCCAGACATCCATCTCTTTCAAAAAGTTCTAAAGGCCGACTACTACAGGGTGCGTGCGCTGGGACTGATCGGGACGACCTCGTCGAACAAATATGAGTAGACTAGATCTAGTGTGGTGGTACCAAATACGAAGTTCTCCTTCTCATTGAAAAACAGGGTGTGACTGTAAAGCAAGTGCCCACAACAAGACCAATCCATATTACCGAGAAATTGGATGAATCGGTAGCCTCAATCAATTAGTCTAGCTAATCGGTTAAGGAAGAGCTGCTCCTTGGATTTCAGGGAATCCCGTCTACTTAAACGCAAAGTAGAACGAGCATAAAGAGAAAGAAAGAGAGTAACATCTTTTAAGTAGTTTATCTCACGTGCTATCCTTCCTTCTAGAAAAAGGTATGGTAGTAGTGGTTAAGCTCGTGATGCTCTGGATGAGACTGACTCTATATGCCCGAAAGGACAAATCTGATGGGTCATTTTGACAGAAGATTGAGTGGGTTTTCCGTATGGTGGGAATATGTTTAGTAGGATAGCCCGGGGCTTATACATTGAACTTAGGGCTTCGCTTCGCTCGCTTCACTCGTCCAGTCAAGAGCATCTAGGCGGGGATGCAAGCAAGTACGAGCCCGGTACCCCTATCCCGCCCGTAGCATAGCGCCAAGAAAGAGGAAGATTGGCTGATTTTGATTCAATAATCGGAGATAATAAAAAGGTAACGAGCTAAGCAAGCAAGCGCAACGAGCAATCAAACTCCCATCCCACGAACAAGCAAGGGATTGAGTACCGATTTCGTGATGCACCTATCCAACGAATTTTTTAGTCAAATGATTGTTTTCAGGTGGGTTCTCGGCTTCAAATCGAAGTTTTTAATAAAGTGGGCTCTGAAATCTCAATATGCCTTGCCTCACCCGAGAGTCACCGTAGGAAGGGGCTCTTTCCTTCAACAAATGGAACTGGTGCAAAAGGAAGTCGATCTTGTCTTACGGCCCTGGATCGGTTGTCGCTATCGCTCCCCCCCTTCCTCATTAAGTCACTGGCTGGTCTTGATTGCCCAATACCCCAGCAAGAATAACTAGTAAAAGCGGTCTGTCCTCCAATTCATCGATTCACAGCCCCCTACGCCAAAGGTTCCTGGAAGCTTTTCATCCTTATTGAGAAATGTACTGGGGCTTGCCTGGTCGGAAGCGTTGAGTTGCAAATCTAGGAATTCTCCTAATCACCTGGTCCAAGAGCTCTTCCTGAAGAAGTAACTGAGCTATACAAAAAGAATTCGAAAAGGTATGCAAGAAAGCCTCCAAATGCAAAATCCGCCTTCCCACTGACATCTGGCTTATCCCTTTGATCCAAGACTGTGATCTATTGATTCAACCTTGACCCCAGGGGTCTCCTCTCCCCAACTACACTAGGCTCAAGGTGGAATAACGAAAGGAGGGTGCGTGCGATAGCTATGACAGAAGGGGCTTCTTGTTCTCACTTCTATTTGTCTCTGATTTATCTCCTAAAGAAAGCCCCTGTTCCCTCAATGAAGTTCAATTGCTTTGACGAGTGAGTCTGATATAAAGAATTGACAAGCGGATTATACGTATGTAAACAGCCTTCCCGCCTGGCTTGAATGAGGAGAGGAAGGACCCGACCTCTAGCTCTTTACTTTTACTGCCTGTGCGGCTAAGGAAAGACAACTACACTTCCAAGTCCTAAGAGAATACTAGTATACGATCTGTTATATAAATAGGTAAATGTTCCTTTCCATTATGAATCGCGATTGTATGGCCAACCATTGCGGGTAGAATGCTAGATGCCCGGGACCACGTTACTATTGTTTCTTTCTCCTCCTTCATATTGACCTTTTCTATTTTTTCCAATAAATGATGAGCTACAAAAGGATTCGTTTTTTTTCGTGTCACAGCTGATTACTCCTTTTTTTCCATTTTAAAGAGTGGCATTCGATGTCCAATATCTCGATCGAAGTATGGAGGTCAGAATAAATAGAATAATGATGAATGGAAAAAAGAGAAAATCCTTTAGCTGGATAAGGGGCGGATGTAGCCAAGTGGATCAAGGCAGTGGATTGTGAATCCACCATGCGCGGGTTCAATTCCCGTCGTTCGCCCATCGCATTATTGCAAATTCCAAAAATGCAATTTTCCATATTCCTAGTTACGTATTTACTTACGGCGACGAAGAATAAAACTATCACTATATTTTTTCCTTTTCCTAGTTCTTCTTCCAAGCGCAGGATAACCCCAAGGGGTTGTGGGTTTTTTTCTACCAATGGGGGCTTTCCCTTCACCGCCCCCATGGGGGTGGTCCACAGGGTTCATAACTACCCCTCTTACTACGGGGCGTTTACCTAGCCAACACTTAGATCCGGCTCTACCCAAACTTTTTTGGTTCACCCCAACATTACCCACTTGTCCGACTGTTGCTAAGCAGTTTTGGGATACCAAACGGACCTCCCCAGATGGTAATCTTAAAGTGGCCGATTTACCTTCTTTTGCAATCAGTTTCGCTACAGCACCTGCTGCTCTAGCTAATTGCCCACCCCTTCCACGTGTGATTTCTATGTTATGTATGGCCGTGCCTAAGGGCATATCGGTTGAAGTAGATTCTTCTTTTCTCTCAAAAAACCCCTTCCCAAACTGTACAAGCTTCTTCCAAAGCATACGGCTTTCTAGATGTATATGACGATCTCTAGACAGATGGATCTTATATGAATCGTATGATGAAGTACCACATGAGTGGATATATAGGAAAGGAATCCAAATCTGCCGAATCGCTCATGTTATGATCTTCTACATCCTAGGTCTCCGCGTTCCGTCATCTGGCTTATGTTCTTCATGTAGCATTCAGATCGAATGACTCTATGAAATTACGTCGATACTTCTACATATTATGGGTAACGTAGGAGACATCCCTATTTTCCCCCGGGGGTCTTAATTACCACTGCTTAGCTTTCAATTCGCCTCTGACCATCAAATTAAATGTGAATAACCCGTCCTCCTCTCTTTGAAACAAGGGGCGCTTCCGGTTCTGTGCGTGCTTCAAACAATTTTGTCTTCTCCATATTACCATATCTCTAGAGTCAATAATTTTCTATGAGGAACTACTGAACTCAATCACTTGCTGCCGTTACTCAACAGTTTTCTGTTGAGGTCTATCCCGTAGAGGTAGTCAAATTGGATCAGTGATCGATTTCTAGGTTTCGTCGTAAACCTAATTGGTTACTTCCAATTACGTAAATCAATAGTTCAAACCGCACTCAAAGGTAGGGCATTTCCCATTGATATAGGAACTTTTGTACCAGAAACAATAGTATCTCCAATTATAGCCCCTCTGGGATGTAAAATATATACCTTCTCACCATCCCCATAGTGTATGAGACAAATGTACGCATTTCGATTAGGGTCGTATTCTATGGTTACGATTCTACCAGATATGTCTTTTTGATTCCGTCGAAAATCGATTTTACGGTATAGGCGCTTATGACCTCCCCCTCTATGCCTTGCGGTAATGATTCCTCTGGAATTACGACCTTTACCACCGTCCATGGATCAAATTATTTCGTGGATTGGATTTCACTTGCCTATCTATGGTTCCCTTGCGTGTGCTCGGGATAGGTGCTTTGTATAAATGTTTCGCCGTATTATTAAGTATTCTCCTTTAGTTTTTTTCTCTATCTAGAAGTGGAATAGAATAACCCGGTTGAAGGGTAATGGTCATACGTTTGTAATGCATTGTATGTCATTGATTCTTTCCCAATAAATGAAGACTTTTTCTGTAAATAGTGCGTATTTGATTCCATTATCATATGATAATACTATATTTATATTTATTTATTGTATTATACCTTTATATCTTCTAAATATATAGAATAGAGGAATCCCGATTTGTCAAGTCTCATGATCGTATCAAGATCTATTTAAACTCGGCTCAATCTGAAAAAAAAGATTGAGCCGAGTTTAATTGCAATCAATTAGAAGAAAAAAGAAGAATTACTGCATTTCGTAACTGATTTTTGATCTTTCTATTTCGCTTCTTTTTTATTTAGACCTTTTTTTTATCTACTTATCTAGCTATCTAGTTTATCTACCGGCTCGAACTCGAATTTGATCGCCTTCCATACTTCACAAGCTGCGGCTAGTTCAGGACTCCATTTGCAAGCTGCTCGGATAATTTCATTACCTTCACGAGCAAGATCGCGCCCTTCGTTACGAGCTTGTACACAGGCTTCTAAAGCCACCCGATTAGCTGCTGCACCAGGTGCATTACCCCAAGGATGTCCTAAAGTTCCTCCACCAAATTGCAATACAGAATCATCCCCAAAGATTTCGGTCAGAGCTGGCATATGCCAAACATGAATACCCCCTGAAGCCACCGGTATAACACCTGGCATGGATACCCAGTCCTGAGTGAAAAAGATACCGCGAGCACGATCTTTTCAATAAAATCATCGCGCAATAAATCAACAAAACCTAAAGTCATTTCGCGTTCCCCTTCTAACTTACCTACTACTGTACCAGCGTGGATATGATCTCCCCCAGACATACGCAATGCTTTAGCTAATACACGGAAATGCATACCATGATTTTTCTGTCTATCAATAACTGCATGCATTGCTCGGTGAATGTGAAGAAGTAGGCCGTTGTCGCGGCAATAATGAGCCAAACTAGTATTTGCGGTGAATCCCCCGGTTAAGTAGTCATGCATTACAATAGGAACCCCTAATTCCCTCGCAAATACAGCTCTCTTAATCATTTCTTCGCATGTACCTGCAGTCGCATTCAAGTAATGCCCCTTAATTTCACCGGTTTCGGCCTGTGCTTTATAAATAGCTTCGGCACAAAAGACAAAACGGTCCCTCCAACGCATAAATGGTTGTGAGTTTACGTTTTCATCATCTTTGGTAAAATCAAGTCCACCACGTAGACACTCATAACATGCTCTACCATAATTTATCGCGGATAATCCCCATTTTTGTTTAATAGTACATCCCAATAAAGGACGACCATACTTGTTCAACTTATCCCTTTCAACTTGGATACCATGAGGCGGGCCTTGGAAAGTTTTTGAATAAGTAGGGGGAATTCGCAGATCCTCCAGACGTAGAGCGCGTAGGGCTTTGAAACCAAATACGTTACCCACAATGGAAGTAAACATGTTAGTAACAGAACCCTCTTCAAATAGGTCTAATGGATAAGCTACATAAGCGATATATTGATTTTCCTCCCCAACAACGGGCTCGATGTGATAGCATCGTCCTTTGTAACGATCAAGACTGGTAAGTCCATCAGTCCAAACAGTTGTCCATGTACCAGTAGAAGATTCGGCAGCTACTGCAGCCCCTGCTTCTTCGGGCGGAACCCCCGGCTGAGGAGTTACTCGGAATGCTGCCAAGATATCAGTATCCTTGGTTTCGTACTCCGGGGTGTAGTAAGTGTCGCGTCCCAAATCGACTCTAAAATCTATCCTCAAAATTGTGCAAAAGAATAAGTAAAATTCAATGTGAAAGCCTCCAACAATTAAAATGTGCAAAGATAAAAGTCAAATGAGGCTTGGAGGATTTTTGTATATTTCCTAAAAGCCTAAAATACTTAAACAAATTTTAGTGGAATTTTCAGAGCACAAATAATAAGTGAAAAGAAATAAACAAAGTTAAAAAGGTTTTATAAAAAGAAAACCCTAAAAGAAGTCTTTTCCCCCTCCTCCTCCCTTCTTGGGCCGGCTCGGCCCATTCCCTCCCTCTCTCTCTCTCTCTCCCCCCGGCCCATCGGCTCCCCGCGCGCGCGCGCGCCGCTGACAGGCGGGCCCGCCCGCCGCTCTCGCTGACGGGTGGGACCCACCTGTCATCTCCCTCCTCGCGCCGCGTCCGCCGCCGCGCCCGTGCCCTAGCGCCGCCGCCGCCGCGGATTGCGCCGCATCCCGCCGTCCCCGCGCGCATTAAAGAGAGGGGAATCACTCCCCGTGATTTCCTCTCCCGTTTCCCCCGATTTCCCCTCTCTCTCTCCCTCGGATTCGTTCGAATCGTGCCCGCATTCGTCGCCGGCGCAATCAATGGCGGCCGAAATCTCCGCGACGGATTCCTCCCTCTCCGGCCGCTCTTTCCTTCCCCCGGCGCTATTTAAACGTTGCCCGAGCTCCGCTCTTTCGTTTCCGCCGCTCGCCGCTCACTCTCGCCGTCGAAATCGTGCTCGCGCCGTGCTCCTCCCTCTCCGCCATCGCCGCCGAGCTCCGTTCCGCCGCCGCCGCCGCTCCGGACTTCCTCCTTACTCGGCGACACCTCCGTCCGCTTCGCCGTGTTGCCGTCGACCCCGTCCGCCGCTCCGCTTCGCCCGTCGACCGCCGGAGCACCGTCGTCATCGTCTTCCCGAACCGCGCCGCCGTCTTCCTCCGCTCCGTCCGCCGTTTCCGCCGCCTTCGCTGTCTCGGGGTGAGCCGTGGACCGTCCCCTTCGTTTCCCCCTTCCCTCCTCTCTCTCGGGTGCCACTCCGCCGCGCCGTTGGTCGCCGGCGGCGACCATCGGGGCGCGGGTGCGCGCCACTCCCGTCGGCCGCGCCGGCGAGGCCGCCCTCGGGTGCGCCCTCGCGGCTGCCAAGTGGGCCCGGCCGTCAGCCGCCCACGCCCGTGGGTGCGGCTGACGCGCGGGACCCACGGCGCCGACCGCCGCCAGCCGCGTGCGCCCGGTCCACCGTGGACCGAGCGGCTGACGCGTGGGCCCCACTTCCCGTGGACCCGGTCCGCGCGCCCGCTCCCTCGGCTGACGCAATAAATAGGATTTTTAATTGAAAATTAAATGAAGAAATTCGTAAATATCCATTTAAAGAGCATATAAACTTCAAATGGCCATATCTTGGACCGTTCAAGTCTCTAATTTTTCCTTAAGATGTAAAGAACCCATTTTTGTGCTTTGTTTCTGCTGTTATGTGGAGTTATTTAGTGTTAAAGCCTTTTTCTTTTCCGTTGGTCGTGTAGACGCTGCAGCTTCGGAAGATCCGCTCTTCGTGGAAGTCGAAGCCGTCGATTGGGAAAACGAGCAAGGCAAGACACATCATCTTGATCATATTGAATCCCATTTTATAAAATTATGTTGATTTAAATTATTGCATTATCGCTTTATTTAAATTCCCGCGTTATCACTGTTTTATTTAGCCATGCCTATTTACCTTTGTTATGACCTTATTATTATTGTTATTGTTATTACTACCTTGTTCACCCTAGACAAACAAAACCTCAACTAGTGGACACTCTACTCATGGTATCCCTAGTATAATTTTAGGTAGATGCTTCGCAATCTAATTAGGTAACCTTAGGTGGTTTTACAACTATAGACTTTGGGAAATATTCATATCATTTGGACACTATGGAATTGTTGGCTTATGTTGGAATTGGACATACACCTCTCTTCCCCTTTCAAAACCCCTAAAACCTGTTTTCGGTGGGGTTTGGGTGCATGCCAGTTGTGGGAAGTAGCACCCCGGCCACTATAAGGATTAAGCTCGGGCCTCTGTTGCAAAGCACTACCGTACTTCCACATGTCTAATGGGTAAGGCTTAGTTTGTGGCTCAGTCTAGTCATAAACAAAAGTACACGGATTGGAGATGGATGAAGTCGGGCGTCGATGGACATTCTCCAGGGCAAATGAAGGCTACACGAGCTGCGGCCCGGTAGTCGAGATGTCATACGGCAGAGGGTTGGTGCCCAATGCTAGGGGCTCAGTTCTGCCTGCCTGTCCCGGGTATCCCGGCCGTAGGTAGGATTGGGTCGGTACTCTTGTCTAAGGCTAGGATGGGTTGGAAACTATGTCACGTCTTCCGTCCGTATACCGTGGTGGTATGTGGCACGTGGCAACACGTGAGGAAGATGTGTCTTGTGGGTAAAGATGTACACCTCTGATCAGAGTATAATCTATTCGAATAGCCGAGCCCTCGGATATGGGCAAGCCTAGCAATGTACCCAAGTCAGTGTTTTAATTCTTAAAATTTGCTCAACAACTAAAATATGGAATGGTTGGCCTGGGTTGGCTTGGGACGAGCTGGAACCCAGGTCGGGTTGCCAGTTCGGTCCGAATCATCGTAGGCCTTGGGTTAAGGCAGGTTCGTGAGGGTTCACGGCCTTGATTAATAATATTGTATAGCTCTAGGATCGCCTTTACAAAATAGCTTTGGGCAACTAAGTGACTTTTAAATGCTGTTTACTGCAAAACTTAATCCCTATATTATTATTCCCTTGTACTCCCTTGCATTTATTCTGCATTTGTGGGTGTGTCTTGTTGAGTACGGTGGTTGTACTCAGTCTTGCTCAATTTTTTCCCAAGCCCAGATGAGGAGCTCCTTGAAGATGAAGGCTTCGGTGTCTAGCTCGTGCCTGCCGTCAAGTGCCTGTGGTCGTCGCCCTAGTCTTCCGCTGTTTCTCGTTTGTCTTTGTGTGTGCTGGGCCTTCGTCGCCCATGTAATAATTTTATATACGCTTCCGCTTGTTAAACTCTGTATTGTATCAACTTTTGGGTGTACCTTGCCTCCTGGGACAAGGAATAATACACGCACGTCGGGAACGCCTGTTGGGTGATTTCCGGTCGTGACAAGTTGGTATCAGAGCCTCCCTTGACCCTAGGACGAGCCGTAGATCCCAAGCCTTAGCTATATTTTCAAAAAAAAAAATAAAAATCCTTTATTATTTGCGAAAACCCGCTATTCTCTCTTGTCTTGCTGCTTCATTTATCGTCAAAGTCTGGCCTTTAAAATGTTGTTTTCCCTTTTGTTTTTGTTTGTAGATGGCCGGCAGCGTTACCCGTCGTGGTTTGCACATGACTGGCTTCGTCTTGGAGCTGCGAGGCATGTGCGTGGTCTTGGGGTATCCACATGGAGTGGATTACCAGGCCAGGCCGCTCCCGGAGCAGGAGGGTGAGGATGCAGAGCCTCACGCTGGTTGGGAGGTCACTGCAGTGATCCTCTCCGGCTCTCCCGAGCGGACTTCGCTGGCAGTCACCGCGGGTGGAGATTCCTTCCCCGCCGCTTGCCAGAACGCCGCTCTCCTCGCCATCGGCACCCTTCACCAGCGCTACCCGGACGAGTTGCAGCACTCGCCCTACCGCTACCACCCTCGTCGCGGAGGAGCCCGCGACTACGCCACCTTCCGAGACGCCAGCTCGGAGGATGACGCTACCGTCGTGCACCTGGCACGCATGGTGGAGGCGTACGACGCGGCTCGTATCGACTTCCACCAGATGGTGCGTCGTGGCATGGTGGAGAACAACCTGAAGATCCTGGAGCTGCGTCAGGAGAATCTGCAGCTCAAGAAGGACCTCGACGCGTTGGAGGCGCAGCTGCACCAGCTCAAGATCGCCCAGGGAGAGATCAGCCGTCCCAAGCGTCGCCGCGTCTGCCGCAGCCAGAAGATCACCGCCCGCAAGAGCACCTCCAGGCCCGAGCTTGTTCGTCAATCCCTGGCGTGGACCTGCTTCGTCGAGACCCCTCGTGCCGAGCCTGCGCCCGTGGTTCCCCAGGAGGGGGAAGCCTCCGGCGTTGGTAGCTCGGAGGGTGCGCTGTTGCTCACCTTCCGTCCTGGCCCGTCGCAGCGTTAGACGAGCAGTTAGTAGGCTTGCGCGTGTGTTTTTTTTCTCGTTTATCTTCTTGTTGAGTCGTGTGGGGCATGGTTACGCCGGTGTGTGGTGTAACTATGTCGGAGCCTGTCTTATTTTATTTGCCTAAGCAACTTGAACGTTAATGAACCAATTTAATAGCAGTGATAAATTTAAGAATAATAGTAGTCGTGGGTGGTTAGTTTTAATCGTCAGCTCTCCTTCTCTGTTTGCTGGTTCTGTGAGGGGTTTTCAGATGGTGACGACCAGGAGAAATGTTAACACCGGTGAAGGCAACCAACCCGAGGGCAGCAACCCCAACCCCCAAGGCAACCCACCTCCGCCACCACCACCAGACACCAACGCCATTCTCACCCAGATCCTCGCCCAACAGGCCAACATGATGAATGCTTTCCTCCACCACCTTCAAAACCCGCCACAACAGAATGCTCCCCCACCACCTCCCCAACACTCTAAACTCGCCGAGTTCCTCCGCATCCGCCCACCTACCTTCTCTAGCTCCAACAACCCCGTGGATGCGTTGGATTGGTTGCATGCCGTGGGGAAGAAGTTAGACACTGTGCAGTGCAGTGACGAAGAGAAAGTCATCTTCGCCGCCCATCAGCTGCAGGGACCCGCATCTCTCTGGTGGGACCACTTCCAGGCTACGCAGCCAGAAGGGCAACCTATTACTTGGACTCGCTTCACCGCCGCTTTCCGGAGAACCCATGTGCCCGCCGGAGTCGTGGCTCTTAAGAAAAGGGAATTCCGAGAGTTGAAGCAAGGCAACCGCTCCGTGATGGAGTATTTGCATGAGTTCAACAACCTGGCCCGGTACGCTCCGGAGGATGTGCGGGAAGATGAGGAGAAACAAGAGAAATTCCTGGCGGGAATGGACCCCGAGCTGTCCGTTCGTCTAGTCTCTGGAGACTACCCGGACTTCCAACGTCTGGTGGACAAGAGCATCCGCTTGGAAGCCAAGCACAAGGAGCTGGAATCGCACAAGCGCCGCTTGGCGAATTTCCGCAATCAGCAGGGTGCTAACCAGAGGGTCCGCTACACCAATCCCTACCCAGGGGGATCCTCCTCGCAGCAGCAGCAGCAGCAGCAGCAACCTCGCTCCGCGCCTCGACCTCAATTCGTGGTGCGCGTCCCACAGCAGCAACAGCAGCAGAATCAGCAAGGGACTCGTGCGCCACGTCCTCCTACGCCAACTGTGCAGCCCGTTCAAGGCCGCAGGGACGCTCAAGGTCAGCAGCGTCTGTGCTTCAACTGCTTCGAGCCCGGGCACTTTGCGGATAAATGCCCGAAGCCAAGGCGTCAGCAAGGCCAAGCGCCTCCCCGCTCCAACAACGGTGGCAAGGACGTCATTCAGGGTCGTGTGAATCACGTGACGGCCGAGGACGTGCTGACAACTCCAGACGTCATCGTTGGTACGTTCCTCGTTCATTCCATCCCTGCTACAATTTTGTTCGACTCTGGAGCTTCCCACTCGTTTATATCTGTGCCATTCGTGGGGAGAAAATCAGTTGGGGGTAGAAAGGCTTAGAAACCCTCTGCTTATCACCACCCCTGGAGGGGTTATGACAGCAAAGTACTATAGCCCTGCCGTCCCTATAGAAATTCAGGGGATTCCTTTTCCCTCGGATCTGATTCTGCTAGACACCAAGAATTTGGATGTGATTCTTGGGGTGAATTGGTTGGCTCAATTCCAAGGAGTAGTGGATTGCGCGAGACGCACTGTCACTCTGTACCGAGGACCAGAACAACCGGTTGTTTTCTTTGCACCCCCAACCTCTGTCAGAAGTTCAGAACTTCATCAGATAGAACTGTCAGAAATCCCCATCGTCAGAGAGTTCGGAGACGTGTTTCCGGAAGAACTACCTGGTATGCCGCCCAAGCGAGAGATTGAGTTCCGGATAGATCTTGCTCCAGGAACCACTCCTCTGCACAAGCGACCCTACCGTATGGCAGCAAATGAACTAGCCGAAGTAAAGAAACAGTTGGAAGAGTTGAAAGAAAAGGGGTACATACGTCCGAGTACTTCCCCATGGGGTGCTCCTGTGATTTTTGTAGAGAAGAAAGACAAGACGAAGAGGATGTGCATTGACTACAGAGCTCTCAATGAAGTCACCATCAAAAACAAGTACCCTCTTCCTCGGATCGATGATCTGTTCGATCAGCTTAAAGGTGCCACTGTATTCTCCAAGATTGATCTTCGTTACGGATATCACCAATTACGTATTCGTGAAGAAGATATTCCGAAGACCGCATTCACTACGCGATATGGACTGTATGAATTCACGGTGATGTCGTTCGGCTTAACCAATGCTCCTGCCTTCTTCATGAACTTGATGAACAAAGTGTTCATGGAATACTTGGATAAGTTCGTTGTGGTTTTCATCGATGACATTCTGATATACTCACAATCAGAGGAAGACCATCAGCACCATCTCCGTCTGGTGTTGGGAAAGTTGCGGGAACATCAATTGTATGCCAAGCTTAGCAAGTGTGAGTTCTGGTTGTCCGAAGTCAAATTCTTGGGACACGTGATATCTGCTAAAGGAGTTGCTGTGGACCCCGAAACAGTGACCGCCGTCACCGATTGGAAGCAACCCAAGACAGTCACTCAGATTCGCAGTTTCTTGGGTTTGGCAGGATATTACCGGAGATTCATCGAGAACTTCTCCAAAATCGCTCGACCCATGACACAGTTGTTGAAGAAAGAAGAGAAGTTTGTGTGGAGCCCGCAATGCGAGAAGGCGTTCCAAACTCTCAAAGAAAAGCTGGTTTCCTCGTCAGTGTTAATCTTGCCGGATACTCGCAAGGATTTCATGGTGTATTGTGATGCTTCGCGCCAAGGATTGGGGTGCGTGCTCATGCAGGACGGTCATGTGGTAGCCTATGCTTCACGTCAGCTACGACCTCATGAAGGCAACTACCCTACACATGACTTGGAGTTAGCAGCGGTGGTTCATGCTCTAAAAATCTGGCGGCACTATCTCATTGGGAACCGCTGTGAAATATATACTGATCACAAGAGCTTGAAATACATCTTCACCCAGTCGGATCTGAATCTTCGGCAAAGGAGATGGTTAGAACTCATCAAGGATTATGATGTGGGAATTCACTATCACCCTGGTAAGGCTAACGTGGTTGCCGACGCTCTAAGTCGGAAGAGCCATTGCAATACTCTCAACGTCCGTAGCATTCCGCCCGAGCTTAATCAACAGATGGAAGCCCTGAACCTAAGCATAGTTGGTCGCGGATTCTTGGCTGCGTTGGAAGCCAAGCCTACCTTGCTCGATCAAATCCGCGAGGCTCAGAAGAATGATCCGGACATGCATGGACTCCTCAAGAATATGAAACAGGGTAAAGCCGCAGGTTTCACAGAGGATGAACACGGAACCTTATGGAACGGAAAGCGGGTATGCGTTCGCGATAACAGAGAACTTAAACAGCTGATACTTCAGGAAGCTCACGAAAGTCCTTATTCCATTCACCCGGGCAGTACCAAGATGTACTTAGACTTGAAGGAGAAATACTGGTGGGTCAGCATGAAGCGGGAAATTGCAGAGTTTGTGGCTCTATGTGATGTGTGCCAGCGTGTCAAGGCAGAACACCAACGACCGGCCGGACTTCTCCAACCTCTCCAAGTGCCAGAATGGAAGTGGGATGAAATTGGGATGGATTTCATCACCGGACTTCC
Organism: Oryza sativa Japonica Group; assembly: GCF_034140825.1. NCBI lineage: Eukaryota > Viridiplantae > Streptophyta > Magnoliopsida > Poales > Poaceae > Oryza > Oryza sativa. The sequence continues at coordinate 21,064,247 of NC_089046.1, forward strand.
AAAAACCCAAGGTGGATATGATTCTATATGGGTAATTGTGGATCGACTAACAAAGGTAGCTCGATTCATTCCTGTGAAGACCACTTATGGAGGGAACAAACTAGCGGAGCTCTACTTCGCTAGGATCGTGAGTCTCCATGGTATTCCCAAGAAAATCGTATCTGATAGGGGAAGCCAATTCACCTCTCACTTTTGGAAGAAGCTCCAAGAAGAGCTGGGTACTCGATTGAATTTCAGCACCGCCTATCACCCGCAGACCGATGGACAGACCGAGCGTCTAAATCAGATCCTAGAAGATATGCTCCGCGCATGTGTCCTAGATTTCGGGAAGACCTGGGATAAGAGTCTCCCCTATGCCGAGTTCTCCTACAATAACAGCTATCAAGCCAGCATACAAATGGCACCCTATGAAGCGTTGTACGGGCGCAAATGCCGGACACCGCTCCTGTGGGACCAAGTTGGGGAAAGCCAAGTGTTCGGGACTGATATCCTGAGAGAAGCTGAAGCTAAAGTCAGAATCATTCGGGATAATCTAAAGGTGGCACAGTCTCGGCAGAAAAGTTATGCAGATAACCGTCGCCGTGATCTGGAATTCGCAGTGGATGACTTTGTGTATCTTCGGGTCACGCCATTGCGAGGTGTGCACAGGTTTCAGACAAAAGGGAAGCTCGCACGTCGGTATGTGGGTCCCTTCCGTATCACTGCTCGACGCGGAGAAGTCACCTACCAGCTGGAGTTGCCCGCCTCCTTGGGCAACGTGCATGATGTGTTCCATGTGTCGCAACTCAAGAAATGTCTTCGAGTGCCATCCGAGCAGGCCGACTCAGAGCAAATTGAAGTTCGCGAAGACTTGACCTATGTGGAGAAGCCAGTGAAAATCCTGGACACCATGGAGCGCAGGACCAGGAACCGAGTAATCCGTTTTTGCAAGGTCCAGTGGAGCAACCACGCCGAAGAAGAAGCTACTTGGGAGCGCGAAGACGAGCTGAAGGCAGCCCATCCCGATCTCTTCGCCAGTTCTTCCGAATCTCGGGGTCGAGATTCCGTTTAAGGGGGGTAGGTTTGTCGCGTCCCAAATCGACTCTAAAATCTATCCTCAAAATTGTGCAAAAGAATAAGTAAAATTCAATGTGAAAGCCTCCAACAATTAAAATGTGCAAAGATAAAAGTCAAATGAGGCTTGGAGGATTTTTGTATATTTCCTAAAAGCCTAAAATACTTAAACAAATTTTAGTGGAATTTTCAGAGCACAAATAATAAGTGAAAAGAAATAAACAAAGTTAAAAAGGTTTTATAAAAAGAAAACCCTAAAAGAAGTCTTTTCCCCCTCCTCCTCCCTTCTTGGGCCGGCTCGGCCCATTCCCTCCCTCTCTCTCTCTCTCTCCCCCCGGCCCATCGGCTCCCCGCGCGCGCGCGCGCCGCTGACAGGCGGGCCCGCCCGCCGCTCTCGCTGACGGGTGGGACCCACCTGTCATCTCCCTCCTCGCGCCGCGTCCGCCGCCGCGCCCGTGCCCTAGCGCCGCCGCCGCCGCGGATTGCGCCGCATCCCGCCGTCCCCGCGCGCATTAAAGAGAGGGGAATCACTCCCCGTGATTCCCTCTCCCGTTTCCCCCGATTTCCCCTCTCTCTCTCCCTCGGATTCGTTCGAATCGTGCCCGCATTCGTCGCCGGCGCAATCAATGGCGGCCGAAATCTCCGCGACGGATTCCTCCCTCTCCGGCCGCTCTTTCCTTCCCCCGGCGCTATTTAAACGTTGCCCGAGCTCCGCTCTTTCGTTTCCGCCGCTCGCCGCTCACTCTCGCCGTCGAAATCGTGCTCGCGCCGTGCTCCTCCCTCTCCGCCATCGCCGCCGAGCTCCGTTCCGCCGCCGCCGCCGCTCCGGACTTCCTCCTTACTCGGCGACACCTCCGTCCGCTTCGCCGTGTTGCCGTCGACCCCGTCCGCCGCTCCGCTTCGCCCGTCGACCGCCGGAGCACCGTCGTCATCGTCTTCCCGAACCGCGCCGCCGTCTTCCTCCGCTCCGTCCGCCGTTTCCGCCGCCTTCGCTGTCTCGGGGTGAGCCGTGGACCGTCCCCTTCGTTTCCCCCTTCCCTCCTCTCTCTCGGGTGCCACTCCGCCGCGCCGTTGGTCGCCGGCGGCGACCATCGGGGCGCGGGTGCGCGCCACTCCCGTCGGCCGCGCCGGCGAGGCCGCCCTCGGGTGCGCCCTCGCGGCTGCCAAGTGGGCCCGGCCGTCAGCCGCCCGCGCCCGTGGGTGCGGCTGACGCGCGGGACCCACGGCGCCGACCGCCGCCAGCCGCGTGCGCCCGGTCCACCGTGGACCGAGCGGCTGACGCGTGGGCCCCACTTCCCGTGGACCCGGTCCGCGTGCCCGCTCCCTCGGCTGACGCAATAAATAGGATTTTTAATTGAAAATTAAATGAAGAAATTCGTAAATATCCATTTAAAGAGCATATAAACTTCAAATGGCCATATCTTGGCCATTTGAACTCGGAATTGGACCGTTCAAGTCTCTAATTTTTCCTTAAGATGTAAAGAACCCATTTTTGTGCTTTGTTTCTGCTGTTATGTGGAGTTATTTAGTGTTAAAGCCTTTTTCTTTTCCGTTGGTCGTGTAGACGCTGCAGCTTCGGAAGATCCGCTCTTCGTGGAAGTCGAAGCCGTCGATTGGGAAAACGAGCAAGGCAAGACACATCATCTTGATCATATTGAATCCCATTTTATAAAATTATGTTGATTTAAATTATTGCATTATCGCTTTATTTAAATTCCCGCGTTATCACTGTTTTATTTAGCCATGCCTATTTACCTTTGTTATGACCTTATTATTATTGTTATTGTTATTACTACCTTGTTCACCCTAGACAAACAAAACCTCAACTAGTGGACACTCTACTCATGGTATCCCTAGTATAATTTTAGGTAGATGCTTCGCAATCTAATTAGGTAACCTTAGGTGGTTTTACAACTATAGACTTTGGGAAATATTCATATCATTTGGACACTATGGAATTGTTGGCTTATGTTGGAATTGGACATACACCTCTCTTCCCCTTTCAAAACCCCTAAAACCTGTTTTCGGTGGGGTTTGGGTGCATGCCAGTTGTGGGAAGTAGCACCCCGGCCACTATAAGGATTAAGCTCGGGCCTCTGTTGCAAAGCACTACCGTACTTCCACATGTCTAATGGGTAAGGCTTAGTTTGTGGCTCAGTCTAGTCATAAACAAAAGTACACGGATTGGAGATGGATGAAGTCGGGCGTCGATGGACATTCTCCAGGGCAAATGAAGGCTACACGAGCTGCGGCCCGGTAGTCGAGATGTCATACGGCAGAGGGTTGGTGCCCAATGCTAGGGGCTCAGTTCTGCCTGCCTGTCCCGGGTATCCCGGCCGTAGGTAGGATTGGGTCGGTACTCTTGTCTAAGGCTAGGATGGGTTGGAAACTATGTCACGTCTTCCGTCCGTATACCGTGGTGGTATGTGGCACGTGGCAACACGTGAGGAAGATGTGTCTTGTGGGTAAAGATGTACACCTCTGATCAGAGTATAATCTATTCGAATAGCCGAGCCCTCGGATATGGGCAAGCCTAGCAATGTACCCAAGTCAGTGTTTTAATTCTTAAAATTTGCTCAACAACTAAAATATGGAATGGTTGGCCTGGGTTGGCTTGGGACGAGCTGGAACCCAGGTCGGGTTGCCAGTTCGGTCCGAATCATCGTAGGCCTTGGGTTAAGGCAGGTTCGTGAGGGTTCACGGCCTTGATTAATAATATTGTATAGCTCTAGGATCGCCTTTACAAAATAGCTTTGGGCAACTAAGTGACTTTTAAATGCTGTTTACTGCAAAACTTAATCCCTATATTATTATTCCCTTGTACTCCCTTGCATTTATTCTGCATTTGTGGGTGTGTCTTGTTGAGTACGGTGGTTGTACTCAGTCTTGCTCAATTTTTTCCCAAGCCCAGATGAGGAGCTCCTTGAAGATGAAGGCTTCGGTGTCTAGCTCGTGCCTGCCGTCAAGTGCCTGTGGTCGTCGCCCTAGTCTTCCGCTGTTTCTCGTTTGTCTTTGTGTGTGCTGGGCCTTCGTCGCCCATGTAATAATTTTATATACGCTTCCGCTTGTTAAACTCTGTATTGTATCAACTTTTGGGTGTACCTTGCCTCCTGGGACAAGGAATAATACACGCACGTCGGGAACGCCTGTTGGGTGATTTCCGGTCGTGACAGTAAGTCAATTTATAATCCTTAACACCAGCTTGAAATCCAACACTTGCTTTAGTTTCTGTTTGTGGTGACATACGTCCCCCCTACAACTCATGAATTAAGAATTCTCACAACGACAGGTTCTACTCGATATGGATTAGGCGTAAATGAAACCTTTGCAAAAATCTTAAAAAAAAAGGATATTCAATTAATATCAACTCATTAAAGAAAATGGGGGGCATGCTTAAGTTAATGAATATGTTTCATTCATATATAATGCGTACACCCTGTGTATGTTCTATCCTATAGGAATCCTACTATAGGAATTGAGTTGTTGTTATGGTAAGTTAACATGCTTCGTTATTAAACCATGGATTTGATTCACCAAACCCATCTTTATTGTATACTCTTTGATAGATATAGCGCAACCCAAATCAATCCCTAATCCTTATTTTACAAGTTCTTAATAGACCCCTTTCTTATTTTGAGTGGAAATACCTAAATACTATAAAAATTATCTGTTGACAGCAATCTATGCTTCACAGTAGTATATATTTTGTATATCGAAGTCCTAGATAAGAAAGTGGAGTAGGCACAGATCCTTCACAAAAGGCGAAATGTATATGAAAAAAAGATTGATTGAACTTTCCGACGGACTCATGGAATGAGTAAACGATTGAATGGGATTCGTTTGGGCAACGAAATCAAGTGCTGGTCCCCTTTTCTCTCTTATTGAATTAACTAATTCATTTCCTTTTGACTTTTGTTGGATTTTTGGATATTTTTTTGGTGTTGATTTGGCATTATTCAACAAGAATAAAAGAAAAATTTCTATAAATTCCTTTTTTTTTAATTATGAGAACCAATCCTACTACTTCTCATCCCGGGGTTTCTACAATTGAAGAAAAAAGTACAGGGCGTATCGATCAAATTATTGGACCCGTGCTGGATGCCACTTTTCCCCCGGGCAAGTTACCTTATATTTATAACGCTTTGGTAGTCGAGACACTGACGGTAAGCAAATTAATGTGACTTGTGAGGTACAACAATTATTAGGAAATAATCGAGTTAGATACGAAATTATCCATCTTTGAAACTGGTATTAAGGTGGTCGATCTTTTAGCTCCTTATCGGCGTGGAGGAAAAATCGGACTATTTGGGGGAACTGGAGTAGGTAAAACAGTACTCATCATGGAATTAATCAACAATATTGCTAAAGCTCATAGAGGCGTATCCGTATTTGGCGGAGTAGGGGAACGGACTCGTGAAGGAAATGATCTTTATATGGAAATAAAGGAGTAATTAATGAAAAAAATCCTTGAGGAATCAAAGGTAGCTCTAGTCTATGGCCAAATGAATGAACCGCCAGGAGCTCGTATGAGAGTTGGTTTGACTGCCCTAACTATGGCAGAATATTTCCGAGATGTTAATAAGCAAGACGTGCTTCTATTCATCGATAATATCTTTCGTTTTGTTCAAGCAGGATCGGGGGTATTTGCCTTATTAGGGAGAATGCCCTCTGCAGTGGGTTATCAACCTACTCTTAGTACAGAAATGGGTTCTTTGCAAGAAAGAATTACTTCTACTAAAAAGGGATCTATAACTTCGATCCAAGCGGTTTATGTACCTGCGGACGATTTGACCGACCCTGCTCCTGCCACAACATTTGCACATTTGGATGCTACTACCGTACTTTCCAGAGGATTAGCTTCCAAGGGTATTTATCCTAGATCCTTTAGATTCAACCTCAACTATGTTACAACCTCGGATCGTTGGCAACGAACATTATGAAACTGCGCAAAGAGTTAAGCAAACTTTACAACGTTACAAAGAACTTCAGGACATTATCGCTCGCGCGCAACCCCGCCCCGTTATGTTATGGAAGAATTTAGCTTATTGCTGGGCTGGTTATTCAGAGCCAGCAACTGGCTGCCGGATTTCGTCCCGTCCGTAGCGCTTCGGAAGTCACTCTGGCGTGGCGCTGCTGGATACTTCTGATCAATAGGAATAGGGGGAAAAAAAAGCTTATGATGAGCATCTATTGGAGTCGATCATTTCCAAGATCTAATTCTAGTTTCTTATTATGTAGTGGAAACGCCTCACAATCTTCAGTTTTACGCTTACGCTTAAGGGAAGAAATGTTCTTGGTGGATGCAGGCCTTGGTACCCCCAAAATTTGTATGCAAGATGAGCTTACAGGACTGCCAATCAAGCGAGCCACCAGGTTTGAGAATAAGGTGGGATCCAAGAATGTAGTGGCTGGTGAATCACTGATCAAAAAGCGGATTGAAGAGAGATTCTTCATCGATCTAGTGGCCGGTGAATCACTGATCAAAGAGCGAGCAGCCGCCAGGTTTAATGATTTTGTGGGATCCCTGGATGTAGCGGCTGGCGAACCGCTTCTTCTTCCACAAAGATTCAGACAAAACCGAGCTTGGATAGAACTGAAGAAGATTTGGCAAACGAAGAAAAAGGTCAAAGGGTTTCGTATTAAAAAAATCAAAGGAGGTTATTCAGTAGCCATCGCAGGTTTCATTACTTTTCTTCCATTCGCTAAAAAAAAAAAAAGGATAGCGAATGATCGATTCACCATTGATAGCTTTAACCCTAAAAGGAGGGATATTGTGATAATAGCGGCAGATCAAACAAGAACTTGATGAAAAAAATAATAAATTATTAAAAATCCGAAGCCCACCTTAATCCATTTTGTTGAGGATCTTGCACTTATTCCGGCCCTATATTTACATAGCCAAGAAAGGCTCTGGCGATCATGTGTGACTGCGGAGCGCCTATCGCCCTGGCACGGCACTCTAAAATGTATGTTGGGTTGGGCCAGCAAGAAGACTTCGACTAGGGAGACGAAGAATGGAATTGAAGAAGGCAGCATAGTCTAAGATAACAGAATGGAACACCAACCAACAAGTAAGTGGTGGATTTGGATGGAGTCTCGCAGAAGAAGAGTACGCGCGCTAGCGCGCCCCAAGACGTCAGTCCTTTTTCTGCTTGTTGGCCAAGGTCAGTTTACTGAATCCCTTCCAAACACCAACCCAATCCCCATTCCTTGATGGGAAATGAGCAAGACCATATGTTTATATAAAATATAGCCCCTATATAAACCCAGCCCTTACTACCCGAACTTCTTACCTGAAAATAGGACTAACTGCCCGAACCCGCTTGCTTATCTTCTACGATCTAATTAAGTTAAGCAGTGGTTATTTTTTTTTTAGTGACTAGAACTTCTATCAACTACTATTCTAGCACCCAGCTGTGCCATGTGTTTATTCTATTCTTCAGGTATTCCTTTGAATAACTCATCTTTTCAGGTAAGACAATTTTAAGATCTTCTTAGTCAGCCTATCTGTATTCTTATCCTCTAGTGCGGATCCAATCAGATTTTATGAAGCCAAGGCCTGACATCCATTGTGGGGATCATCTTTTATCGGGAGACATGGCCTGGTGGTTTCTGATCGAGATTCCTAATCAATAGGGCGAAGAGTTCTTCGCATGATCTGGTCCTACCTTTTGTCTACGCTATTTTTTTTCCCTTCTCAGCTGCTGTCCTTACTCCGGATAAATTGGAACACATTGATTCCGTTCGTTCCTGCCCTTCGCTTCAGGCCATAGTGCTTCTGAATTATTTCTATACCCCTTTGATGATGCAGCCTCTGACTTTCGTGGGTAAACTCCTACTTGATTAGTCAAAACTTCTCTGTCTCAACTCGTGGACCTATCTATCTTCTTCTTTATAAGAGATAGGGGTTTGCTATTCTCACGGATTGCTCATATTTATTTACCCCATTTTAAAGTTTTTGCCTTGTTTCAGCCCTTCCTTCATCTGAACCTTCCAGTACAATCTATCTTTATGGGGAGGACCCTTCATCTGACCTCCGAGCTACCCTGTCAATTGTAAAAAGTAGTTGAGTCGTGTCTCGCAGGAGCAAAAAGAGTGAAATGAGGACGTAAGCCCCCTAGGTCTTCCTCTTCCTTCTAAACTAATTGCTTTCGCTTGACTCTTCCAGTAAAAAAGTATACTGAGTGGTTGAAGGAAAGCGAAAAGGAATGGCTTTTTCATGTACCAGATCCGGTGAGCCAGACATCAAGCAAAAATGGACATACAGTCAAAGAGTAAGGAGCAGTTATTTGCAATGACGGGTGGATTGGTCAGAGCTGCAAGGAGAGACTCGGTTATGGTGCGATAAAGAGCTTGCTTCAATGCTCGGATTCAGGTAGAAAGTAAGAGCAGTAGCATATTCATAGGAGAGCTTTGTACTTGAAATTAGTAGTCCCGGTAGTTGGAAAAAAGCTCTGAATACAGATTCAAAGCATCAAGATAGGTAGTCCGATCATTAGTTGGCCAGTCATAGCAATTTAAGTATAAAGCTAGCTTCGGGATCAGATCATTCAACTAAAGCTGTCAGGCCGGGTAGGCTTATCGGAACATTGGGGGTTCCTTATGTTGTGACTGAGCAGATATGTCTATTGTGCCCGGCAAAAACGGATTTGCAAGGCCAAAGGCTTTCTCATTCGGAAAAAAACAATTTCAAGTATATTTCCCTTCTCCATTCTCTGCTCGGATGATTGCCGCTTGTGTGAATTTCATTGCTGTGGGTTCGAATAAGATTGTTTTAGGATTCTATTTAGTTTAATTTATTGACTCCACGGTGCTGGTTATCGAGTTTATGGCGCCGCCGACCAGCCAAAAAGTAAAAGATGGCGTCGGCATTTACTTATTATGCTCTCTTCTAATAGTGGTCCCTTGGTATTCAGGTTGTAAAATCCTGATAGGAAAGTCGACTGTTATACCTTGTTTTTGTAATGGCCTATCTTCTTTAAAAAGCCGAAAGATAAGGATTTCTAAAAACTTTTGCGTTCCTTTTTATTTTTTAGGATGCTGGTCTCATGTTTGATCTGGTAGCGAGAATGAATCTTGCTCTGGCGATCATGGTGGGATTGGTACACCTCTATATGCTGTAAAATGAAGGTACTCTTTTTTTCATGCTACGACCGCCGATTGTTCCTGTGACCACACGCCGTACCAACAGAAAACTATCAACCTATCGGTATGGTTTGTTGTTCACGTGTTATGATCTCGCTCATCAGATTGTTCCCCCCTCCCCTGGTCAATGGCGGTGAGTTGATTGACCAAGGCCTTCCCTTACGACGATGGAATTTCTTCCATCGGCAAGAGTACCTTTGTTTGTCTCCTTCAACTTTAATGAAAAGCCTAGTCTCTCGATACTAACTAATTAGTTAGGAGAGGTGCTTACTTTTTTAGTTAAGGATTCATACCCCATCCCATTCCTTTTTCTTTGAAAAGAAAACCTTACCATTTTTGGGCCGCTGTTACCATTTCCATTTCCGGAACCTAAACCTAACTAATACTTAGTTGTTTCCATTTCCTCATCTGGTGATAGATCCTCATCTTCTTATGGCTCAAATCCCTTTTTCATATCCAGGGCAGGCTTTAGGTACGCTTTAGTTTTAAATCATTAAAGATATGCTCGACCTCGTTTATGTCCATGGTACCATCGTACGTACCTTCTACTATCAACCAGATGAGATAGGGCTTTGAAAGGTCAGAGTCAGTCTCCTTTTTCTTTTAGGTCGTTTAGCAGTTCCCCAACCTGCTTTCTCCCCGAGAAAGCCTTCCTGAGATTAAAAGAAAAAGGTTTGAAGGTTCTGGGATCAGTGATAGTTCGGAACCAGCAAAGGGAGGCTGAAAAGCCGTAGTGCTAACGCACGCCCTGTAGTTTTGAAGCAGGCTTCGACAGCAGCGAGCTCCGCGTCGAAAAGCGAAGCGAGCCGCGCTAGCGCGCTACTCTTCCTTTATGAGCGAGACTCTATCCAGATCTACTGATCTAAGAACTCCGCGAGCGAACTGAGCGAGCCATGAGGCGCCTATCGGCAAGGCTTGGAAAAGCCTTAAGTTTAGGCTCCCTTCCTTCACTGAACTGATTCACCCGTGTCCAAACCTGCTGAGCTAGCTAATTTTTCCTTTACGAGATCTCGGCTCTTCGGAATGATTGGAGAGAGCCCCACCTCCTCTTGGTTGGTGCCGGGCCCGAGAGTGATGGGACTACTTCCTGAAAGAGCCTTTCGTTCGGGCCGGCAGGAGGGGCCCTGATCTATCAATTGAGGGAGCAAAAAACAGGCTTTGCTCCCCTTTTTTTAAATGAAGAAAGAAAGAAGGGTCGAAGTTTAGACCGCTCACAGTAGTTCCACCCATAGAAAAGATCATGAAAGAGGCGATCAGAATGGTACCCGAATCCATTTACGATCCCGAGTTTCCAGACACATCGCACTTCCGCTCGGGTCGAGGCTGCCACTCGGCCCTCAGACGGATCAAAGAAGAGTGGGGAACCTCTCGCTGGTTTTTGGAATTCGACATCAGGAAGTGTTTTCACACCATCGACCGACATCGATTCATCTCAATCTTGAAGGAAGAGATCGACGATTCCAAGTTCTTTTACCCCACTCAGAAACAGTTTTCCGCCGGACGACTCGTAGGAGGTGAGAAGGGCCCTGACTCCGTCCCAAACAGTGTACTACTATCGGCCCTACTAGGCAATATCTACCTACACAAGCTCGATCAGGAGATAGGGAGGATCCGGCAGAAGCACGAAATTCCTCTTGTAGTGAAAATCAGATCGGTTCTATTAAGAATAGGTCGTCGTATTGATGACCAAGAAAAGTATGGAAAAGAAGCAGGCTTCAACGCTCCCCAAGACAACAGAGCCCTCATAGTGGGGAGGGTAAAGAGCATCCAACGCAAAGCAACCTTTCATTCCCTTGTTTCGTCGTGGCACACCCCCCCCACAAGCACCCCCAGGCGAAGGGGAGACCAGAAAACGCCTTTTGTTTTCCCCCCTTCAGCGGCCCTAGCCGCCTTCCTTAACAAGCCCTCGAGCCTCCTTTGCGCCGCCTTCCTCATAGAAGCCGCTGGGTTGACCCCGAGGGCCGAATTCAATGGTAGAGAAGGCTTTAATAAGAATTTGGCCATGAGAGACCTTCTTAAGTATTGCAAAAGAAGGGGCCTGCTGATAGAGCTGGGCGGGGAGGCGATACTAGTTATCAGGTCAGAGAGAGGCCTGGCCCGTAAGCTGGCCCCCTTTAAAAGCCATTCCTTATTAATAAGGATTTGTTACGCGCGATATGCCGACGACTTACTACTGGGAATCGTGGGTGCCGTATTTCTTCTCATAGAAATACAAAAACGTATCACCCACTTCCTACAATCCGGCCTGAACCTTTGGGTGGGCTCCGCAGAATCAACAACCATAGCTGCACGGAGTACGGTAGAATTCCTCGGTACGGTCATTCGGGAAGTCCCCCCGAGGACGACTCCCATACAATTCTTGCGAGAGCTGGAGAAGCGTCTACGGGTAAAGCACCGTATCCATATAACTGCCTGCCACCTACGCTCCGCCATCCATTCCAAGTTTAGGGACCTAGGTTATAGTATCCCTATCAAAGAGCTGACGAAGGGGATGAGCGGAAGAGGTCGTCTACTGGACGCGGTTCAACTAGCGGAGACTCTTGGAAAAAATGGACTAAAAAGTCCCCAAGTTAGCGTATTATGGGGGACCGTCAAGCACATCCGGCAAAGATCAAGGGGGATCCCGTTGTTGCATAGCTCAGGTCAGAGCAAGGTGCCATCAGGCGTTCAACAGGCAGTCTCACGATCGGGCATGAGTGTCCTGAAGACAAAATTGTATACTCCCTTTGGTCGGAAGGCGGCGGGGGAAGGAAGGGGGCACTGGGCGGGATCTTTCAGCAGCGAATTCCCCATACAGATAGAGGCGCCTATCAAAAAGATACTCCGAAGGCTTCGGGATCGAGGTCTCATTAGCCGAAGAAGACCCAGGCCAATCCACGTGGCCTCTTTGACCAACGTCAGCGACAGAGACATAGTAAATTGGTCCGCGGGCATCGCGATAAGTCCTCTGTCCTACTACAGGTGCTGCGACAACCTTTACCAAGTCCGAACGATTGTCAACTACCAGATCCGCTTTTCAGGGGGATCCGGCCGGCCGGCGCCCACCCGACTAGAGGGACTGAGAAATTAATCGAGTACAAAACTTATCTTCAAGCTTTACCTTATTTTGATCGTTCAGAGGGCGATCGCGGAGTCACTGAATGAAGTCCTCCCTCCCTTTCTTTCGGAGGTGCTGACCCGCTGCAAGGCAGATATGACTAAGTGACATATTGAATATGGCGACGACTACAGCATGTCGTAGAAGGAGATAAGAGGTGGAGCCAACGACCCACTAAGACTCACGTATCTACAACTACATTCCCGAGCGGCAGTCAAACGGAGGCGTGAATGCAAGATGCCAGCGGAATGATCGACCGGACAGAGGCTAGGGCAGCTTTCTTCCCACCGCGTCCTTCCTTGTGTGTCGGAGATACAAAGCGAGTGCACCGGAAAAGAAGGGGAACTGAGTCGATCTATTCCATGGCGAAGCATCCGAAGCATAACTGCACACTCACACGATCTTTGCCGAGAGATAGGAGCATTCGGTGGAACCGGTGAACTACACTTGCTTCTTGATAGATGTGTGGGACAGAGGGCTCGTGGTACCTGCTGCCCACCCTTCCTCCGCTTTGATAACCGTGTGAACGGAGAGTGGGCAGAGCAAAAGGGAAGGAGGTCCTCATACGGAGTCGCACACTTGAGCAGTGCGGGAGACTGGAGAATGGGTCGAGTAAACTCCCTTAGGGCCGATTAAATCACAGACGAGGAACTTTTCTTGATTTTTGCTTTTTGATTTGAAGGGTATGTTCTAAAAAAAGAAAGGCAGAGGTAAATACTTCGAAGAGGCGGCTCGGTAGGGATGGAATGGTCAATCGTCAAGTCAAGGATGACTTCTTTGTTGGCGAAACGATGGGGGGGAGAAAGCACGCCAGTGATTCTCCGAGCCGGTCTTCATTTCCAACGCCTCGGGAAACAGGTCGAGATAGATGACAGCACCTTTTTATCCTCTTCCTTACCGGGAAGGCGCACTTCTCTTCTTCTTCTGGCCTTCACCTCCTGCCCGGCCCGGAAATAGAACCCCTTTCTGATCCATTCATTTCTGCAAGCAGGCGGGATCCAGAGCTAAGCCCCCTCCTATTCGAAGCCGGGTGTGGCCTCGCCCTTTTGCTCTTCCTTCGGTTTGGCTCCACGAAGGCGCCGCCTAGACTAGGAGCCCCACTCATATTCAAAAGGCGCCCAGCTTTAAAGACGATGATAATAAGTAGTTAGGCTGCCATTTTTCCAATATCATGGAATAGCATGGCCCGGGGCTAAGGTAACTCCAGTGGGAGAGCCGTGTTATGGGTGACCTTATTGCACGGTTCAGAGAGCACTTGTGTATGTGATGCAAGTGAACGTGTACGAAAAAGCTGTCGTAAAGTTTCGTTGTTCGTTCCGTAGTTGACCCTATCTATGTTTCTACGATGGCCCAAGAACACGCTCATTCTTCAGCCGTAGAGAGACTTTTGAATTGTGAGGTACCATTACGAGCTCAATATATACGAGTGTTATTCTGTGAAATAACTCGAATTTCAAATCATTCACTTGCTTCAACTACTCATGCTATGGATGTGGGAGCATCAACTCCGTTCCTTTGGGCTTTTGAGGAGCGGGAGAAATTGTTGGAATTCTATGAAAGAGTCCCGGGAGCCAGGATGCATGCCAGTTTCATACGACCTGGTGGAGTGGCACAAGATCTGCCTCTTGGCTTATGTCGAGATATTGATTCCTCCACACAACAATTTGCTTCTCGTATCGACGAATTAGAAGAGATGTCAACCGGCAACCGTATCTGGAAACAACGATTAGTGGATATTGGTACTGTCACTGCACAGCAAGCAAAGGATTGGGGATTCAGTGGTGTAATGTTAAGAGGTCGTGCGACATGAAGACATTGATAGCAATATGGGGGAAGTTCCCATCAGGCAACAACGGTTCTGCCTGACCCTACAAAAGCATGCATATGTTGTCAGTGAAGATTTTGTGTGAAGCCTTGGAGACGACGTACCCGGGGCTGGGGTGAGCTGAGGGGGGACAGCGTAAGTGAGCGAATGTGCGTAAGCCCAGTCAAAGATTCCTATTCTAGGCGGGGCGGGCCATCAACCTTCGAATGGTGTTGGTCCTACGGACCGTGAACGGATTCGCCTCTGGCCTCTGGGCACGTCGGAACCGCATGAGTTCACCGGGGTGGAGCACGGTCCGCCAAAATCGGCATAGGTTAGGTGCTATTGATGGAACATGGTAAGCCCATCTTTCCCCATATGAAAGTGCTGCGGGCACATAGAGATGTGGGTAGAGGAAGTCTCAAAAAGCGAAGGCCGAGCTGTAGGTCACGTGACCTGCACCGAAAAGGTGGCTGACTGGGCTTTCTCCTGGATCAAAGCAGATCAGCTCGCCAAATTCGTCGATCGAATCCCCGGAACGTCGAATGAAAATACGTGGTCTTTCTACAACCCTATTTATATGATAGGCCCGGCCCCTTTCCCCCTATCCCTCCCTTATGTTTAGGAGCGGGATCTGCCCAAGAACGACCTGTGGTGGTACGGAAGGCACGGACTCCGCAAGCGTCCCGCACCCTTTGAGAAAGAAACTCCTCAACCATTACAAGATAAAGAAGTATGACGCTCTGTGTCTGACTCTATTGGTCATAGTTCCTTGCTGTTGCGGCCGGTGCTCGTTTGCGCGCGTGTGAACCACCAGATCATAAGGAAAGATGCCTCTCGTGGCATCTGAGAATGATTCGAGCCGTATGAAGGGAAACTCCCACGTACAGTTTGTTTTGGGGGGGAAGGAGCCCGATAGGGTCCCCCCACTGACTTGGCCCGGGCCTAAGTGAAAGTGAAAAAGTGAAGTGGTGGGCCTACCCATCCCAACCTGGGGTATGCTGGGATTCGCGAAGAGCAGCACCTTACGATGTTCATGACCAATCGGATCTTGACGTACCAGTAGGTACCAGAGGAGATCGCTATGATCGTTACTGTATCCGTATCGAAGAGATGCGACAAAGTGTTCGGATCATTGTGCAATGTCCTAATCAAATGCCTAGTGGCATGATCAAAGCCGATGATCGTAAGCTATGTCCTCCATCACGATCTCGAATGAAACTATCCATGGAATCGTGCGCCGTGTGAAACGTAGATCATCGCCGTTCTTAACCGAGACTCAGGTTAAGCTCCGTCTCGGAACCGTCGTGGGGTTAGGAGTAAAGCATCCCGAGGTTGGCGCATCTCGTTGGGCGTGGAGAAGCATTGGGAACCCCAATATCTTTCTTCGGAGCAGTTTCTTTTCCCGTCCCCTCGCCCCGGCATAGCGCTTCGCTTCCGGTTCTTCGGAAGAATCAACTGACTTCTCCCTTCTTCATTGCTCCGGGGGAAAGGGAACCGTCTACCAGTTGGGAAGCTAGACATCAAGGTTGTGGCTTGATGAGGATAACTAAGCTGACACGCCGGAGTTGGCTGCTGGCACAACAGGGTGGTGCCTTACCGCACCGCAGGCGCACGCGCGGTAGCGTTCGTGGTGGTGCTTCAGGATTCCAATGTACTGCGTCCAAGATCAGAACGAGCTTGCCGGCGGACCACTGCCGTCCCATTCTTTAGTGAGCTGGAGCGCTGCCATCTTATCCACGGAAAACGCGTCAAGCTATCGCTTCGGGTCGAAGCACTAAAAGAAAAGGACCGGGAAACGCGGCGGCATAGGAACCACGGGAACCCAGGAGGGAGAAAGACGATGTACGGGATACGGGATCCTCGTAGTAGGCTGGACCAAAATCCAGCCGAGAGAGGGCAGCCTTTAGAAGCAACAGGTGGGGAAACCAAGAGAAGGCTTCGCCTTTTCTTATCTTCTTCCCGGCACAAAAAGAGGGATTAGTATTATTGACCCCATGAGAAAGCACTAACACCTTCCTCGTTGGGGCTCCGCGCACTGGGTCCGCGACAGGAAACCGGCTACTAGTTAGGAAGTGAACATAAGGTATCAAGAGGTCCCTCACAGTCAGGTGCGATGCAATTGCCCCCTATTAGTCAAGTACCCCTCTTCCTATTTTGTTTAGGGGTTAAGGCGAGAAATGGCTTGATGAACCCTTCCGTTCACCACGCACCGGCCCCATTCACTTGCAACTCGTAGAGGCTGTAAGTAAACAGTGCCCCACTAAATTCAAAGTGACGGTGGGGTTGAAAGACGAGAGTGCCTACCTCCGAGCCGAGAGTGCCCGCCCTTTCTGTCAAGTAGGCTACTTTTTCCGGAACGCAGTCCGGAATAAGCGTTCCTGTGTATATAGATATCTTCGATGCTGTCATTTCGAAATGTCCGCTTCAACCCCTCTTTCACCTCCCAAAAAGCTAAGTTGGCTTGACGAGCGCAGATGAGGAGCAATAAAACCAAGAATCTCTTTCTTTTCCAAATACTTTATTAAGTTAAGGGGCAAAGAGAAGCGCTTTTGCTACTGAGAAAGTGAATGGTCAGCGCGAGGGTTCGACGACTTAGCCGAGCGTTAGCGAAGCGTCATTCTCATAGCGAGGCGCTTCGAGTTAGCGAAGCGCTGTAGTAGCGTCGGAGACTATGTGCTATAATGCTGAACTAAGGACGTTCCGCCTTATCTATAGAAGCAGTCAACTGAGTTCTGAACGAATGGGATCCTTGGTGGGTAATGGCTCAATCAATCTATAGATGGAAAGCCTTATGATGGGAAACTACCACGTTAGGTTTGGAGAGAGATGGGACCTGTTATAGTTTAAGGGGAGCAGATGCAAGCTTTTTCTTTCCATAGCCGGCCAAATGACTACCGGATCATCGGTCTACTCTACCTCAATTCACCATTTCGAACTTTATACAGAAGGTTTTTCCGTACCAGCTCCTTCTACCTATACCGCAGTTGAAGCACCTAAAGGTGAATTTGGTGTCTTTCTTGTCAGTAATGGGAGTAATCGTCCCTACCGTTGTAAAATAAGAGCACCTGGCTTTGCCCATTCACAAGGACTCGATTCTATGTCCAAACATCACATGCCAGCAGATGTAGTCACCATCATAGGTACTCAAGATATTGTGTTTGGAGAGGTAGATAGATAGGACGTAGTCTTGCTCGATCAGGACCCTAGCTTTATTGCGAGCCAAAACAGCCTGAAAGAAAGCAAGTGTGCCATGTAAAGCCATGCCTGAGTTTCAGCCTTTCAGGTGATAGAAGGGCCATCCACTTCAACTCTCGCCCTCCCTTTTAGGCATTTTTTTACAGAGGCGTGGAATTGGCAAAAGAAAAAACTACAATTTGGTAATAAAATCTACATGGTTAGAATTGCCATAACGACTATATTGAGGAGTTTCTGAAACGAGAATTCTCATAGATGATACGAAAAGCAATGTACTAAAAGCAGGAAAGTAGCAGTTCTGGGAAAGTGAGAAAGCAAAGAGAGGCACGTTTGTTAACAAAGCGGAACCAAAGACTTCTGCCTACAGCCAAACAAAACTTGCAACTATATTCAATAATGCCTGAAATGCTAGTAAACCAAACCGCTCCAGATGGGCTTCCTACCGGCAGATGTTATACCTTCCCGCTATCTAACGTGTACGGCCCAATAGATAGATGATGCCAAAAAACCGGACTTATTACAAGAGCTTATGCTCCTTCCACCTCGTTCTTGATGTAATTGCACCCTCTGTGTGCCTTTCCTCTGCTGGTCAAAAAGTGGAGAGATTGCGTCAACGTGGATTTTTAGTTTATCTTGGGAGTGTTCTTCCAGCTTGTCCTCTTCCCTACGGTTTTCTTGCATGCAGTCTCTGGGAGGACTAAGGAAAGATCCTAGTACTCCAGGTAGGGCTCTAGAGAAGATTCCCTGAAAGAGCTAAGATAACTAAATTGATTTACGCTTTCCTCTTTCTTTTTTTTTCATATATAGAATTGGAACGATTTCCTTGCCTGTGATGGGCCGCAAACGTAAGTTGGTTGTTAGCGCCAACTGAACTGCGTAACCAAAGCGATTCCCCTTATTGGAAGATAGGGTTAACCTATGTCGGTTCGACTCCGGCGAGTCGCCCCCCATTATTAGTTCGGCGTGCTGTCAGTTCCACGGGCCTAATATATGATATTTAGCATATACGAGTGCTGCTACAACCTCCTCTTCTATTCAATTGTATCTTTATACCTATCCTTCGATAAGGGGTAGGTAATTAGAGGGGAGAATGTTATTAAACATAGGAAAAAGTTTACACTAAACGATACTCAACGTATGCGGAAGATCGAGCTCTCCCGGTAGAGAACGCCGCAAGAGATAGCTAACTAAACTCACTTATAGGGATTGGTTTCATCCAAGTATAGGTTGATACACACTCTTTGAACAAAAGAGAGCGAGGGTTTAAACACGTATCACGAACGTTATGATCCGATAGTATAGGTTGAGGAGTAAGTAGGTTACTAAGGATAAGTAAATCAAAGACGATATCTTTTCTTAAGCCTTCCCATTTCTTCCTTGTTGGAGTGTATAAACTACTCTGTTTTTGACAGTGTGATTCACGGCCTACCCTAGAGGTTGTATTAAACCCGGGCTGCCTAACAGCCTGCTCCTCTTTCCCAGAGGAGGGGACGGATAGGCTTGAGTTTGACTTCTTTCCCCCTCTTAGAAATTCCTGAAGAGTGCTTCAAGCTAGAGAGTAAGTTGGGATTCTTACTTATTCAGTAAGTTGAATACAGGCCTAAAAGATACATATGGAGGTACAAAAGAGCATCATTGGAAAGTTAATACGTGAACAACCCCTTGGCGGTACCAGAAACAGAACCCTTTGGAAAAAAAGTATGTGAGATACTCAGATCTGAAGGAAAACACTATCCACGGATAGATAATCCGGTATAGCATCACACCTATTACAGGTGAAAGGTAAGAATAGCAAGGAGGGAAAGCCGTGAGGAATGAAACAGTTCATTTCCCTTATTTACCCGGATAAATACTTTAAGACAAACCCGAATACAGAATTCCCTAATTGGTAAGGGATCAGATGCTAGGATTAACCTGTTGGAGAAAGACAAAGAGAATGGAATGAGTAGTATAGAAAAGGGGAAAATGAATCAGCATTCCCAAAACAAAAGTAAGATAGGGTTGGCAATTCCACTACTTCAAAAGGTTTGTGCCTTCCTCGGTAAGAGAATTCTCAAAAGCTATGAACCGGTATAGGTAGGATAGGGTAGTATTGTTGGGATAAAACCAAGGAATCCATCATCAGGGAATGTAACCCCCTCCTTGGAATCGTAATTCGCGAAAGACCTCGCGCCAGTCAAAGCTCTATTCCCTTTCATCCAGCCCGGAACAGAGTGTAGGCGAGCCCGGATTCAAAGTAAGATGGTCGAAAGGAAAGGAAGAATAAGAAAAGGAAAAAGCAATTTCGAGAGCTATTCTCTTTTCTATTCAGTTCGGAAAAGAACAAAGATAAGAGAGGAAATGATACTCCACTCACTAGACAATAAGGTCTTACCTCGAAGTGAAATGAAAGCCAATAAGAAATAAAGAGTTCTTTTAGACGCCTTCGACTGTCGGGTTCTAGCTAATGGAATGCAAGCACTTTCGTTTTTGTTTCTAGCCCGGAGAGAGAGGCCTCCGCTTTTATCGCATTGAGTGGAAATTGGGGTTCACGCACGATTTTAAACCACCCTTGTTCACGGCATTCTACTTTTCTGGCAGCTTTGCTCTCTTTCTGAAAAAACAGACACCTTTCTTTATACGACGATAGGAAGAGCACAATGCACGCTTTCTACGATGAATGAGCTCGAGAGTTATGGAAAACGAAACTCTATCAATCACCTAACAAAGAAAGCAGTCATACACTTCCACTAACTTTCATGACCGGTTGGAACGAGATTTTCTGACTATGCAGATCCGGAACGAACTGTCCAACTCACAATTGAACATGATGCCCCAAATCAATCTTGGCCCAGGAGAACTAGTAGCGGAGCGAAGGAAAGACCTCACATTACGTACGCCAGAAGAAGCTTGTGAACGCGATATCAAGTGAATACCGCCCATGGCCAGGAATTCCTGAACAAGGAAGGATACCCAGATTAGGAATATGGCTAGCAGAAAGCAGCCTCGAAGATGGTCGAGTGTAATCACTTCTCTCACTACGGAAAGGAAGCTGGGCCGAGGCGAACAAGACAAGCCGCTTAGCAAGCAGGAAAACAAGTAGGCGAAAGAAGAGGTTTAAGTTAATGAGAGCTTGAGAATCTAGTTATTTAGTCAACTTTCTCTTCATAAGGGAATAAGGCGGGTGGGTGAAAAGCCTATAACAACATCAAAATGGAAAAACAAGAGTCTCAGGGACCCAGAAAAAGGATTTTTTGACATGTTTTGTTTCTTACTAGGATGCTTTGAATATTCCACTTCTTTCTATCCTTCCCAGGCCCGGTGAAGGAAACTTCCCTTAAACCTCCTCGCTAGTTAAGAGGAAGTCTTGTCTTGGGATCCAGAGCTGTTCCCTTACTTGTTCAGAATTTTAATGGAGTATCTTCCCCAAATGTTCAGCCTAGCACAGCAAAATGGTCAAATCAGTGGTATAAAGCTG
>NC_089046.1:21090000-21177500 GCF_034140825.1 Oryza sativa Japonica Group
ATTTTCTTTTCCTTCTGCTTGGCTTCGGGGGTCTAACGGTTTACCTTTTCGCCTTCTCTCGGTTCGTCCCATGGATCCTCTTATATCACCTCTTCCTTCTCAACTGCTGCCACAAGCCCCTTCTTCCCCTTCAGAGACATCAAATAACATAACCTCGCCATTTTATGGTGACCGGACTCTACTCCCACTCCTGCTTCCGTTGGGATAAATTTCATCATCAGATGGGATGTAGATACTACCGCCCCTATCGCATTCAACGTTCCTTCAATGGCATTTCATCTGGTTCGGTCGATTCGCAAAACGTGTGTTCTTTCGGGTTTGAGCTATTCAAAGTCTATCTAGTCCCTTCCTGTCTTTTATTGGTGCCATAGGCTACTGGTCGTACTGCCTCGACGGCTGTTCCTTACAAGTCTATTTCCGTTCTATCTAAATTTGGATAGATCGACGCTCTATTGGAAGTCGTTCGTTCGTACTGCCCGAGATGTATATCGATCAGCTATGGATGAAACTGATAGTGTAACTGCCAAATCATCCAAGTAAGGAAATCGATAAGCACGAAGATTTCTCTCAAAGACGAGAATATCATTCAGTCTTGAGAAATGCATATTGTCGTTTTAAGATCTGGATTGTGACAGAAGTCGTCGGCACGGACCTTTCCAGATCCAGGCAGAAAGATTTCCTCTGCTAACGGCTCTGGTTGAGAGTCTCCCTCCTTTTCAGTCCGATGCGTTTGAGCAGTAGTCGTTCCCATCCTCTTGATTTCCGAGTCTCGTGAAAGAAATCCAATGCGAAAAAGACAGCAACGACCTTCTGATAGTTAGGAAAAAAAGGCAATCCATGTTCCGCCCTTCCTCTTTCGCTTGTTTTGGCTGTGAGTTCTTCTATTGAATCTGTTTCATTTTTCATGTGTTTGAATGTATTAACTGATTAGTACATGTGCATGAGTGACACGAGTTAATACAGGAAAAGAAAAAGCTGTACCAGTCTTGACATGTGTTAGTGCACGAAAAGCCTAAGCCACGTCCAATCTTGTTGAATTTCTTTTCAAGGTTTAAAAAAAGCTAATCCAGGTTCCTTTTGGTTGGGGTCTGTCAAATAGAAACTTGTTGAGATGGGACAGGTCAGTTTGAACTTTCTTTGAACCAGCAAATTTGCAATTTTTTGATTCTTCATACTGGCATGCCTGACTTGAATTATGCTTAATTAGCACTCATCGAGTTTGAGCTTTCTTGAAGTTTCAATATGTGCAGTTCAGGCTTGAGACTGACAAGAGTCAACGTGAACGTGTTACTGCCCCCGCGGGTCGACATGAGCTTCTCTTTGCTAGTTCAAGTCGACTGGAGCCGGCCAATGGCTAGAACAAGTCAGTTCAAGCTGCTTCGCACTACCGTTGCTAACGGATTCAAGTTGTCTGCAGTCGACACAAGCTTGCCGCTGCTGCCGCAAATCAACTCAAGCTCCTCGTTCCATCATGAAAGAGTAAAGCCCCAAAATGGGTACACAGCTAAACATGAGAGCAAGCAGACTATTATACGTGTAACTAAGCCTTCAAAATGGGGGTGTGCATGTAACTTAGCCGTCATAGAGCGGGTTCGCTTGTAAATAGGCCCAGACCAGCGCCTCTTTGTTCTACATGGCATCTCGATTCTTCACTACACCCAATCTGTATCGACTCCCATTAATTACACCTTTTCTAGGTTACGAGTGTGGAAAGAGACTTCTTTCTTTTCATATTATATAGAATAGTCTTCTCTTCGTGCGTTTCCGGCTTTTTGCCTTCAGCACGCCATGGAAGCGGTGCCCCTAAAAGAACCGAGTTGAGGAGTCATTCCCTAACCCTAAAGCTTAATTGCTTCAAAGACTAGGATCAGGTTTCCTCTACTATAACTCATTGTTCTCCGAACTCGCCAAAGGCCCTGGGTTCGAATCCACTTCAGGATTTGAAGTCCTGTCTCAGTTCATGCTCGTCTAAGAGGCTGGTCGCCCTACAGTTCTTTTTGTTTGGCAGCTAGTTGAAATGTAAGCTCTCTTGCTTTCTCCTCTGGAGATTCATATAGTTCCTCTCAATTCAATTCTTTACCGTTCGTACCTTCCTTCAACTCATTTCAGCCCAGTGGAGTGAAAAAGCTAGGAAAAGAAAAGGAGACTAAAGCGAGGAAGTAGACCTAGTTCCGTTTTCTACTTTATTTAGCCCCCTCAGTGGAGAGAACCTTACCCGGTATTTGAAAAAGCCAAGCATGAAGCCGAGAATTAGCTCTTTCATTGATGATGGTCGACGTAATAGCTCCTTTCTCTAACCAAGTAGACAGGAAAGGAAGAGTATGCACATTGGTACTCAAGGATGTCCTTAGAAAACCCTCTTTGCCAGTCAGTCTAGTTTCTCATGTAGGTGGGTATTCTACTCTTTCACTCCCCCTTTCTTCCTAGTGAGATCTTTTGACCGGGTTGAAAGTTACCTTTCTCCTTTTAGTCAGCCTTTCCCTATTTTACTCCTCTATTTAGTAAGCCTTCCCCTGGGATTTAGTTAGCAAAGTCTGTGAGCCCGGAAGCCTAAACCACTCTCTTCGGCACATTTTCCCAGCTCTACAAGCTACTCTTTCTTCTCTCTTGGGCTCTTTGACAGTAGCAATGCGAACAGTTAACTAGCAGAAAGGACGTGTCGGGCTAAATAAAGGATGAACTTTGGAAATACCTCTACCAGCCAACTAGGTAGAACTTATAGGCTTGTAGCATACTACACGTTTTACCCTATTTTTTGTAAAAGAGCTTCATATGCAACAATACCGGAGTACGGTACAGAGGGCAAAGAGACTGAACCTTCATATAGGACTACTTTTGATCAGGACTGACTTTTTTCTAGCGAAGAGACACTTAGTTTAGAGGGTCTGGCTAGCCCTTTGTTAAGATAGGCGTACAGAATGATGAACGTATGGAGTTAGTTCGGTGGGTTGGTTGGGGAGTGATTTTGTACCTAAGATTGCAGATTTTGGGCTCACAAAGCTGTAGTTGAGAGGTTTCTTTCATTGCTCGGGCATGCCTTCTTTACTTAGGGTATTTCATACCAACGTCTTGCCTGGCTTATCACACCAATCTTCTTCTTCCCTTGACTACAACGAGAGGACAGGTGATGTAAAGCAAAGGATCAGGAAAGGAGAGTTTCAGAGGGTCGGAGTCCCACAAGCAAAGAAGGATTCGAAATATGACGTCGATGTGATCATAGTAGAATGGACGTTGAGAATGGGCCTTATGGTCTTTTCGCTCCGTTCTTCCTCAACATGGTCATTCTCTGCCGCATAGAGCGCACTCTCAGGTCCGTCTTTTGCTTGGGTGAAAAAGGACTTTCACTGTCGATCCTGCTACTAGATTAGGATACGTAACCATTCGTCTCTTCCTTACTCATAAGCTCAATCCCAGGGTAGGCTATGCGGACGACTGCTCGACTCATTCTTCAATGGCCAAACTTGGGTAGGAAGAATCCTACACCGGAAAAAACCTTTTGAATCCAAGACCTGAAGAAAATGAATACGCACTAGACTCCGTCAAATAAACATATTGGGAGAGAAGAGAGCTCTGTTCATCCAAGCAATCGGAGACACTAGTTAATCTACAGAGTAGTAGCTCGGGGCGTTAAAAAAAAGATTTAAAAAGGTAAACTGGAATGTGCAGAATATCTAGTCGAGTTCGCAGATTTGACTGAACACAGATAAACTATAAACGAAAATAGAGAACTGGATGCGGTTAAGCATACCACTTCGGAAAAGTGGAAAGGCACGGTGTTAAACCATAGGCCTTTAACGGAACTCGATCACTTATTAGACCGATATATGAACGGCAACCTCTTTAGCTTTTCCACTCCCTCACCACACCAACCACTGTGTGATACTGAACACCCACACAATCTCGATTTTAAAGAGAGAGACTGCCATCGCCATCTCTTTGGACATGCATGTGTTAAGGATATAGTTTAGCTAGCCTACCTTCTGATGAGCCAGGAGCTCGGATGTCTAAGACGCAACGCGTACGAATCGCTACGCTATGTTTCTTTCTATATGATAATATGAAAAACCAAAGTAAGTCTTTGACCTTCTAGCCAGGACCACACTACACTTTTCAATCAAATAACCCCGCTTCGCACCTATGAGCAAATCACTGAAACACAGGGAGAAGTCTGGTTGTTCATCACAAGATACACATCTCAGACAGCCAGGACCAAGCACAACTATATAGCTTCTCAACTGCATCCCGCTTGCTGAACGAGCTTATCTCATCAGTAAGATCACCCAGTAAAAGCAAATGTAGCAGATCATCCCATTCTAGGCCGACAAGGAGAAACCCCTTTTTTTTCCAAATGTAAAACAACGAGGATGATCGTTTAATCCTAGAGATGGGACCCGGCCATTACTATCGGTCTGCCTTTAAAAAGGAAAGTAGCTTTGGCCTTCGAAAGAGCTTATCAAAAAAGATTTTTTCAGTCGAGTCAGTGAAGAGAGCAATGAACGCCAAAATAAATTTCCATGGCTCCCGACCTGCAATTGATATAAGCATTAGCAGTATTTGAAAATGGTCTACCAAAAAGAATAGGTGGCTGCTTCCCCTTATGCACCACCCCCATGTCAAAGTATCAAAACAGATGCTTCTAGAAATTGGTACAGCTGAAATTTCTCGCACCACCTCATCAGGGAGAAAAAAAGCTAATAAACTAAGATGCCAATCCCTATTAGGAATGAGATAGTGGGAGAGAGACAAACCTTCCAACAGCTCTGACATGTTCATAGGAATAGGCCTTCTATTCAATGCAGTCCCACCGAGCCAAGGGTCTTATAACAATCGCACCGAATTACCATCTCCAATCCGCCACTGGAAGTTCTCTTTAATAGAATGACTGGCTTTACATATCTCCTTATTAATAGGAAATGAATGGGCAGCAACATAGAACCCATCCCAAGAACCCTCAAACCAGTATTTACCCCGGAGAACACGGCTCCACAACGTATTTAGTAGCGGATCCACTTTTCCTTATCTGTTAACGAGACTATACCTTTCCTCTGCCTATGAGCTAGCTAAAGATCCATCGTTATCCTTTCCAGCAATGGAGGCGGAATCAATGGTCATGTCAGGTTTCAGATTCAAAGAGAGATGTCAAGCAAGCGCCGAATCTGAGTACTCAACTTGCCCGACCCGCTTCTTCCACTAGACCTCGTCTTTCAAAGAGCAGCAGCCCTGCAAGCCTAATAGAACCTTGTTTCCTGGGCCAAGTCAGCCTATAAGTAAGTAAGTAGGGCTGAAGACAATTTGTTTGTTAGTTTTTCAATCTTCTTCCTTCTATGCTTAGAGTAAGTGGAAATGACCTCCTTGATCAGCAAGTAAGCGAGCGGTAGTTCAGTCTCCGACAAGTGAGGCCGAACTAGCCCCTGGATCAGCTCTCATAGTGGGGGAATCAGAGTCAAGTTAGGCGCAAAAGAGGGGGTTGACATCATTCGTCGTGATTGGATCAATCAGACTCCCCCACAGGAAGTGCCAAGGGGCGCCCTTTATCATCGCCCATTTCTTCCTCATCTGCTGCTGCCTTAAGTGCGTAAAGTAGGCTCAGCTTCTTTGGTTTCTAAATATCTTGTAGTAGCCGAAGGTAGTCCAGTCCGCTTGTTAGATTGAATTGAATCTTATATAACCTACGTAGCTAAAGAGAAAATCATAATAGTCTAAGTGGACCTCTCAAAGGTATAAATAAGTATACATTAGTCTTACTGGTTCGGTCTTTTTCTTTTTTTGTTATGATGCCCACATTTCATACTTCTCAATTCTTATTTATTCAAGGGTTCGTATGTACTGAGTGACTCTAGGTCTATTCAGATGCAGCTTCAAGAGAGCTTTATTCGGCCTTTGTATGACCGTCTTCCCTTCCTGTCTATCTCCTTCGGTCAGGTAGTTCTGCTTCCGATGCCGGAGGAGCTGGGTGGGATAGAAAGGTAGTTTCTGAGTTCGAGATGTCTGAGCTTGGAGGTTCCGCTTCTCTAATGTGATAATAAAGCAACAAGCAACGTCGCTCCCGTGCGCTCATCCCTTGCTTGTTCTTGAGCGCTAGTCATTCATCCGGGTTCTTGGGATATCTTGATTCTCTTTATGATGATGTAAGGGTCGGCAACAATGAATAAGGAATAGATCGGAAGTTCGCGCCAATCGATCTTCTGTAGGAGTAGGAGGTAGCGCGAATCCCCTCTTTCTTCGTTTAGAAGAGTGCTGGACCTCCACAACGTCAAACCATAGAACACAGCTCCTTTCGGTCGAACCCTAGGAAAGACGACTTTACCTTTTTCGTAGATAGTCTGAGTTCGAGCTACTGTAGTCTCCCCCGTTGACCTTCTTTTTTAGATAGAATCCTCAATGAGTGGAAAGGACTCCCAGACTAGCTCCGCAGTACGAGCCCCATACGGAGCCGCGCCCTTGTGATATGATAAGAAGAAAAGGGGCCAGGCCGCCCTCTTTTCTTTTCCGCACCAAGCCTTCTCTTCTTGTAAAATCGGGTGTATAGCTCAGTTGGTAGAGCATTGGGCTTTTAACCTAATGGTCGCAGGTTCAAGTCCTGCTATACCCAAAAAAAACCACTCTTGTATTCGTAAGGATGCATAGTAGCCTTCAAAGAGCACTCTTTGGCCTTGAGACTCGCCCCTTTCTCATCAACATCTCGACTTCGCTCGTTGTTTGAGGTAAGTATAAAGGAGATCAGACTGGCTCGGTACGAGTCAATCGACAAAAGCGAGAAACGAGGTTGTTCGACAAGGCTACGGTCTAACTTTTTCTTCCTAGCGGAGTTCAATACGAAAATAAAGGCGCTCCGCGTTGGGAATGGCGTACATAGTACGGGTGGCTGGTATAACTGATCAGGGTTGTTCTGAAAGCAAGTCAATTGGTGCTTTGGAAAGTGAGTGCCAGAGGCTAGTCACTGCTTGGTTTACAGAAGGGAAGGAAGAAAGAGATACCGAAGCAGATTCAGTATAGAAAAGAAGAAATTGATACCATTCATTCCAGCTTATTTGATACCCACTTCAAGTTTCTATCAAACCATGTCTTTTTCTTCGAACGTCAATCTCGTAGGAATTTCGATTGGAAGTGTGGTATTGAAGGGCGAAGCCTTTACTCTTTGACTTGTTTCTTTTCATATAACATAGTATTGACTGCGCACTTCGAAAGATGATGGTGTATTCTGAGGATCAGTCCATTTTTTATTGAATTCGCAAATTGATAGATCTGGATGATTCAAAGAATGATTCTTCCCTGGGCCCGGTACCATTATTTAAATTGGAGCTTTTCAATTCCATTTTGGAGATTGAGGGGACCGCTCGTAACGATTTTTTTCTTTTTATGGGGGCAAGAAAAGGATTTGACTCTTGAAGATATCAACTGCTCCATACATTCAAAAACATTTTTGGTACTTTCTATGAGAATGGATAAATAGAAATGGGTACATTCCTCTTTCTCTTTCCTGGCCTAACTACCCATAAAAAAGAAGAGAGAGAGCTGTAAGAGCGGTAAAAGCAAGCTCGGTGGCCCGGTTCACTACAGGTTGATGTATCCTTTTGAAAGAAAAGTAAATTCGCTACGCTATAAGGTACCAATTCATCAAGGTATAAAACCACATCTACAGTGGGAGTCCCTATCTACTTTCGATTCCCTTCTTACTGGCTTTGCCAATACATCATACTGATTTGACGCTTCCTTACGCTTTCTTTCAAGCATTGCTTCCAGGACAACGGAGAGTATTCCAAGATAAAGAACCAGAACTGAGGTTGACACTACTGAAAGATAAAAGAATGGTGGATAGATGGATTCGCACCATCCCAAAACCGAAATACAGACAGACCAAAAAAGACGCAAATAAATACTCCACCACCAGCCTACCTACTAGCATGTATTAAGCGAATAGCTTGTATGGTAGTTGTTAAAGAAAAGATGTATGTAGTCCCGGAAGAGAAGCAATTGTCATACGACCTGTAAGCGTAACTTTTGACTTCCTTGCCGTTTGTGAATTGAGTCAATCGAGTTACGTTTGCAAAATGAATGGAATTCTGGAGTGGACCGAATATCCATGGCAGAACCCCACACTGGTCAAAAATAAAAGTCAATCTCTCTAAAAAATAAGCACTTCAACAAGTCAGGGCCCTTTATTATACAACTCCTATGCGTAATTGATAGCTTTTTGGTATTCTCCATATATAATATATATACTACTCTACTAGGTACGAAATAACAGGAAAGATAGAAATAGTGACTTTGGCTTCAAATAGAGAGCAGCTTAAAGGGAACTCGCACTGGAGGACTGCTCTGATAAAATAACTGAACACTGGCTAGGAACTGGGCTGCACTAAGCCCGGCACTTTTTGGGCTTCTTCATGAATCTAGTTTTCAGGTAAGGTCAGATCATCTTATTGAATATATATCTGAAAGAAAGCAAAGGAATGAATCGTTTTTCCAATTACCTTCTCTCGAAAACCATAGATCCTCTGGTTACCATTGACTATCCGGCACTTTCGTCTGTAGAGCGAAGCAAGAAATTGCATGGAAGGGCTTGCCCTGCTAATATCAGCCTTGTTTGGAACAATAGATGCAATCCATTTCAGTGTATGTCACTGAGTTCACCATTGCAGTTGAGACGTCAGGCAATTGAGCGTTCCCTAGAGTTTGGTTCAAAGGCTAAGGACTCCCCGTCGCCTTCATAAGGGCACTAAGGTGGAGCACGGAAAATAAAATTGGGCACCCATGTTTTACCAGTCCCGGATCTCAGGGCCGTTTTGCCCGACATGAACGAAATCGAATTTCATTGCGGGAAATTTGGATTTCATGAGGGAGGAAAAGGCGAGGCGGAGGGTGGAGAGTCGTACAATGCATTGGTGGAATGAAGGTGCTAGCTTGGCTGAGATAGGAAGTTTCGATGTGTATGTAGATTTGGTTCTAGTGCCCCCACCCTTTTCGAGATCTGTCAGGATTCGCAAGATGTTCTGGTGTAAACTATAGAGAAATGGAATGAATGAAATGTATCTAAGAAGAAAGGAAGCCATGCTCCATCCTGTTTATAAAAAGAACATCACCTCCCTTTTTGGTTAGATACCGCTCCGTTAGGTACTAATGCTTCTACCTATCACCCTCCGGGTGAGTTTGAGCGCTGTGTTTTTTCCAACGTTAATAGCATTCCGCGAGAAAAGAGAAAAGTCATCTACTGATGTTGTCAGCGGAGTCCCTCGTCCATCCATGTATGAATAGCGGTATCCCCATTTTGGACAGTGATGAATTAGTCGACGCAATTTGCATGTGTATTTGCGTTCGGCTTTGCTACTTTCCTTCTAGACTAAAAAAGAATGTCCGCGGAAGGGAATAGTCTACGTGGCCCGGGGTAGTCTTTCAATTCCTTTATCGGGTGGGAGAGTTTAGAACCAGTTAAGCCAATAGCTGCTGCTTTAGTCACACTAGCTACATCAGTTGATCATGGATTTAGCATACCACCTCAGAATAGTCTACGTGGCCCCTAGTTTTTACTATTATTTTGTGAATCCTGTAATGCAGACAGCCCTTTTTAAAGCGCTAGGCCGGGCTTGCCCCTGACTCTCAAAAAGAGCAGGAGGTTTTGCCTCAACTCATTCCATGAATGTTGTTTCATTCCCGCTGAATCCAACTCAGTCTTTATCCTGCCTTGGAGTTCTCTCTCATAACTGAAGCCAGGAGGTATTCGATTTATCGGATTTCGAGCCCCTTTTCTTGCTCCTTGCCATTAGCGCAGCCCTTTTCTTTTTCTTAGCTTTATTTGAAGCGTAGTTTTTCACCTGAAAAAGAAGGCGCCAGCGCTTTTGTAGTGACCCCCCCGGGGTCCCGGGTTGCTTTGGCGCGCCCCACCCCGTCAGTCCTGTGTTGTACTTGACTTGACTCTCCCCCGCTTGCTGCTTGCTGATCGCAGTGTTCAAAAATGACACGAAGCTGGATATGAGTAGATGTTGTTGGACGAAAACGTCTTTCATTCACAATGAAACAGAATGGTCTCGCTCGATGCGTCATTTTATGATGTGTATTTTCATATTAAGAGTTCTTAAAAGTTATCAACTCAAAGCCCAACCGTCAAAAGGATGCTACAATGTTCGAAATTCTCAACTTAACACGCCCCCTTACTTTCTTCGTGACCTCCCACTACTTCATCTACCGAAATGATTAGGCAGATCTCCTTTTTTCTAGCATTAAACCAGCTTATGATCCTTAGGCTATAGAGCATGGAGCAGACAGAGAGATGAAAGGACCACCTTCTCCTGCTTGCTTGATCGGGGAACGGAATCTATTCACATTTAGAATAGCTGAAGTGCTACTTAACTTCACTTAGTAGTTGAAACTCGGAGAGACAGAGAGAGTCCTCTCTCATACTTGCTGATCAGCAAGGGAATTGGCAGGAACCAACCTTAGTTGCCCCTCGGTAGAGTGAGTCTACTTAGCGAACTGGCAGGACGCGGAGATCGATTGATCAATATGCATATCGAGAGTTGATGGTTGACCGCCGCCCCCCTTGTCCTGGGGGCTCCCCGGCCGGGGAGGCAAAGGGGATTGCTATCGTCACCCTTTCTCCCGGTGTATGTGAAAGAGAAAAAGTGACGAACTTTTTTTCTTTTCGGTCCAAAGAACGAGAGTCAGCTTCCTTAAGTCCGTTCTTCCTCAGTAGCTCAGTGGTAGAGCGGTCGGCTGTTAACTGACTGGTCGTAGGTTCGAATCCTACTTGGGGAGATTTGATTCATTCAGAATTCGAATTGATAGTTATAGCTTTTCTGACTAGCGACCCCTGTTGTCCTTCTCCTTTTTTTTTCTAAAGACGCAGCAGAATCGTCAAACGGGACATCAAAAGTGGGAAGTTGATTGTAGGATTTCTATTCCTCACTCTCGTATAGGAGCAAGAAAACGGATGCGCGTGCTAACGCTTTCGCGCTAGTGCGCTCAATCCGTTGCTTGTTTGGTTCGTTCAATGAAAAGGGATAAGAAGGATCCACTGGGAATGAATGGGAAGACTGGGGTAGTATCTTCATTAGCCGGATGGAATTAGTCTCCACTAGCGCAATTCGAAGAACGAACAAGAAAAGGCGTCACTGTTTAGGTAGGAGGATGGATGGATGTGGTCCAATGGCTAAAGCTCTGCCAGCTTCTTGTAGACTGGCAGTCTCCGAGAGGAACCTTCACCCCCCGGGGGGAGGCCGGGTGGGATGGTAGACTTTTTTTTCGCCACAAGTGGGAACTCAGTCCTTGGTAAGACACAAGGGGGGAAGGAAGATCTTCACTCATTCATTAAGTGCCTGCGGTGAGACGCGACCCACAACAAACGAAGGGGGTGGAGGGGGAGACCGAAGAAGGAACAATTGTCTTGAATGCTACGCTGGGATCAGCAGCTTCCAGTGAAGACAAAATGAGTCGGGCAGGAAGAGGAAGATCGGGCGGGGAAAATGGGGTTCGAACCCGCGACTTCTGGCGTGACAGACCAGCACTCTAACCAACTGAGCTATTTCCCCCTTTCGTAACTACTGTCGATTCAACAGTCACCTACCGGTTACCTTTGTAACTATACCAAAGTAGCTGTACAACAGAATGCCCTTCGCCTTTAGTACTTTTATTTTCTTTTGACGACAGTAGAAAGAAATGGCTCTGCTCACTTAGACTCGGGGCTCCGCGCTCTATCAGCTATCAGTTAGTTGGCGCTACGCGCGACTTCAGTTGACAAAAGCGAACAAGATAGCGCTAGCGCCTGCTGAGAACTTTCGTTTGTTCGCCTTCTAAAAGGCCTACTGACCTGCCGGTGAAAAGCCGGTTACAAAAAAAATAATAAGACGTAGTGAAAAAGTACCAAAACAACTGAAGCCTACATCCCACTACGTCTGGGTTCCCCCTTCCTATGAACCTTGAGTCAGAGGTCTTACCTTGAGTCAATAGGTAGGGTCAACTATACCAAAGTGGAAGGGCCACTATCTAAGCTATTAGTGGGCTGGTTTGAACTATTGATTTACTGAATCGAGTGAAGCTGTGTTGCGTAACAAGACTATAGGTCGCCAAGGCCTATAAGTACAAGTGGTCGCCCTAACGGTCACTCTCAAACTCACTACTTGAGTGACTTTCGTCACTTAGCTTCTTTAATAGGGCTTGCCAAAGAACCCCTCTGGGGCCCCGGGAAGAGGAAGAAGGAGATAGAGCAAAGGTCTCCTCTTTCTGTCCGCTCTTCCCGGCATGTAGAGATCCGATTGGGCTTATAGTTTAATTGGTTGAAACGTACCGCTCATAACGGTGATATTGTAGGTTCGAGCCCTACTAAGCCCATCTGACCTGCTTAATCAATGACTCCGGTAGTCACCTGAACCACTCTCTCGGATAGCCCACAGCCTCTCTTCTGGATGCGAAAGAAGATTCGATCAACGTACAAGGTTTGCCTTCTTGTGAGAAGGTGAATTGTGTTCTCAGTACAAAAGGAGTCTTTGAGAAGGTTCAGCGAGTCTGAAGAGAGAGAAGATCAGTAGAGCAGTCCGGCAGCTGTTCGGGGGTCAGCTTTGGGATTTGCCTGATCGACCCCTACCAGTGTATTAATCTACAAAAATTAAGATTGACATTCGTATGTACAATTTACCGGATCTATCCTCTTCTACTAACTTTACAAAATGGAAGGGAAAATGTGTTGACCAAAGATGTCAACTACTAAGCATAGTCAATTGCAAATCGGCCGGTTGGTTTGCTTCTCTCCAAGTATGGGAGATTTTCCAATCTTCGAAAGACGCTCGTACTTTCTTGATCTTATGAAGAAGGGGCTTACTTCCATTCCGTAAGGATCAATTAATAAGGGTATTATCCCTACGAAACAACTACCCTTTATCGGTAATTTATTATTAGAGAATAAATGAATTGGCTTTTCCTGCTTTCATGTATAAGCTAGTTCATATGGAGTGTGATAGAGGATATCTAGGGCTGGAAGAGTTGATTGAAAATAATAATCCGGTAGGGATAGCTGTGTATTGGCTCAAAGAACAAGAGGATTTACTTTTGATGATGAGTTTATCACAAGTGTTAGTGAAAACATTCATTGGGGGCCCTAACGTTAAAAAATTTTATAAAGGAACACCACTAAAAAGAAGGTGAATCCTTCTTACTCCAGGATATAGATATCCGAAACTTATTGGATAAGCAGGATTTAGCAGGAAATATCGACAGCATTTCTTATAGAAAAGAAGCCTACTTGGTTGGGTGGGAGGATGAAAAGATTCTCTTCCTACTGGAAGATGGCACTGTTGAAGTCTGGAGAGCGGAAGATATTTAAGTAAGGATGTTATGCCAGGTAGCATTCGGTACAAGAGTGAGACGGAGGTAGCTCCGTAGAAGAAAGTAGTTTTGCAAAGAAGCTTGTTCTTCGGAGTAGATTGGCACTACGGCACTACTAGCTTTTGAACAGAAGAAAGAGTTTGTTTTCTCGTCATAAGTGCCACCAATCTCGTTCAGGCACTAAACTAGTTTCGGGGAGGATGGATGGTTGTCCCTTCTTCTCAATAGAATCCGATAGACAAGAATCGAAAGCTGCAGATTTTTTTATTCCTCAAGTAAGTCAGTTGATGATTCAATTCCATCAAAGATGGCAAGAGCGGGGCATCTAGATCGATTCGTTTTTAAGGTTGTTATACCGAATAAAAAGAATTCTGATTCTCTGTTGAGGCAAGCTATTCATCATTAACAGGAAAGATCCCAAAGCTGTTATTGCAAACATGGGATAGCCTGACTCTACGCTACAATCTCTATTTTCTTATGATATTGAATCTGGCTTCTATTATTGAATCAGGCTTCTATTATTCAATCTCTAGTTACCGTGGGAAAAGAAAGAGATAAGAGCTCTTAGTCCGACAAGACAAGATATCCCTCTAAAAGCTTCTTCAATAGCAGTGGATGAAATTCATCTGCACACTGATAATTCACCAAAAACAATAGTTTCTGTTTCCCTAGTTTACCTGCCGCCTCTAGATTTCGTATCCATTCCGTGATCTGGATCTTTAATTGTTGGAAACTTCTCAAGTTCTTCTGCCAAGCCTTGATTAATGAACCTACAAAATCCCTCGAATTGGATCTGACTAAATCCGGGTATTGTGGACATTCCCTCATTTCCATTCCGGAGCATCTTAATCTTAAGTTTCCTGTTTATCGAAGAAAAATTCCATTATCAGCTCACTCTTCATCAATCCCTACAGATCGATCTAGCAATTATGGAATCTATATTCTGTTTACTAAATCACATGAAATTCTCGGGAACTCCACATACGTATTTCATATATGTATTTCATACATATGAATAGAGACAATTTCAACGAAAGTTCGAATTTGCCAGGGGTCCAAATGGAATGAAAATGGGTATATAAAAGACCAACGAAACGACGAGTGAGAAGGATAAGGGGGAGTAGTAGGAGGAGCTTTCATTGAAGTAGAGGGAGCATAAAAATATGTATTTGCTATGGGACTCCGGTTTGATAAAAGTATAGAGCAGGAAATAGAGGATTTTTTCGCAAGTAAAAATCTGGATACAGTAGCGCAGAGCCCATACATAGGGCTTATTCGCGCTGTAGAGCTTTTAGAGAAAGAGGGAGATGGACCTGCCCCAGCCAATGGGAATGACGCAGGGAGCCCAGGCCCAGCGGGGAGTGAAAGGCTCTCCTCGTCGGGCTCATCGGTAAACCAACCTGAGCCGTTGACACAGGATTTATTGGCTGATGCTGTGACCTATGAGAGCCCAAATTATTTATCAGATGCGGAAAGCACAAATTCTTTAGGACCAGTAACTGATTTGGCGAGCCCCTTGGATCCATTCTCCATTCACCCAATAATGGATCTTCTTATGGGCAACTATTATTTAGCATTCACAAATGAATCATTGTCTATGGCGGTAACTGTAGTTTTTTTACTACTTCGAGTTTATTTTCTATATATATGGGTCCGTGCAGCATTTCCACGATATCGTTATGATCAATTAATGGGACTTAGCGATGATCCAAAGCTAAAAGATTAAAAAAAGGCGAGAGCAGCATAATCGTTAGTTAGGGGACGGGCCCGTATAGAAAGTCAATCCTTCTTTTTCCGATATGCCGCCCCGCAAGCAAGGAGTGCCGCGCACGAGCGGAGCGAAAACTAAGCAAGGGGAATTCCGTCATTCCATGGAAAGCATGCGAAATCCTTTGATTGTTTATAGAATCAAAATCACTATATAGTCTTTCTTGTTCCACTTGCAAGGCAAGGAAAAAAAATGTCAGTTTCGTTATTACAACCTTATTTTTTTATGTCAAAGACAAAAAGCTACGCGCAAATTCTCATTGGATCTCGGTTGTTCTTAAC
Organism: Oryza sativa Japonica Group; assembly: GCF_034140825.1. Lineage (NCBI taxonomy): Eukaryota > Viridiplantae > Streptophyta > Magnoliopsida > Poales > Poaceae > Oryza > Oryza sativa. Next base: position 21,105,364 of record NC_089046.1, read on the forward strand.
AGCGATGGCTATTCATTTAAGTCTTCGGGTAGCACCACCAGATCTTCAACAAGGTGGAAATTCTCGTATTTCGTATGTACATGTTCCTGCGGCTCGGATGAGTATAGTTATTTATATCGCGACAGCTATAAACAGTTCCTTGTTCCCACTAACAAAACATCCCCTTTTTCTTCGCTCTTCCGGAACCGGTACAGAAATTGGTGCTTTTTCTACTTTGTTTACGTTAGTGACTGGGGGATTTCGGGGAAGGCCTATGTGGGGTACCTTTCGGGTGTGGGATGCTCGTTTAACTTCTGTATTCATCTTGTTTCTTATTTACCTGGGTGCACTGCGTTTTCAAAAGCTTCCTGTCGAACCGGCTCCTATTTCAATCCGTGCTGGACCGATCGATATACCAATAATAAAGTCTCCAGTCAACTGGTGGAATACATCGCATCAACCTGGGAGTATTAGCCGATCTGGTACATCAATACATGTTCCTATGCCCATTCCAATCTTGTCTAACTTTGCTAACTTCCCCTTCTCTACCCGTATCTTGTTCGTTCTGGAAACACGTCTTCCTATTCCATCTTTTCCCGAATCTCCCTTAACGGAAGAAATAGAAGCTCGAGAAGGAATACCACTAAAAACCTAGTTCGCTCTCAAATAAAAACCTAGTTCACTCGCTAAAGCATCCATGGCTGAATGGTGAAAGCGCCCACCAACCTAGAAAGGAAAAATAAATGGGTCAAAAAGTAGGACGAGATTCAGTAAGTAATTCAGTGAGTGCTTTCTTCTTTTATAAGAAGAGCGTCGGCTTGGAAGAAGAAAATGAAATACGAACAACCGCGCTGGTCGTAATAGATCGACTTGAATGCGTCTTCTTGCTCCAGCATTCAAGTTCCATTTCAAGGGAGGACGACGTACCATGATACTTTCAGTTTTGTCGAGCCCTGCTTTGGTCTCTGGTTTGATGGTTGTACGTGCTAAAAATCCGGTACATTCCGTTTTGTTTCCCATCCTAGTCTTTTGCGACACGGCTGGTTTACTTATTTTGTTAGGTCTCGACTTCTCCGCTATGATCTCCCCAGTAGTTCATATAGGAGCTATTGCCGTTTCATTCCTATTCGTGGTTATGATGTTCAATATTCAAATAGCGGAGATTCACGAAGAAGTATTGCGCTATTTACCAGTGAGTGGTATTATTGGACTGATCTTTTGGTGGGAAATGTTCTTCATTTTAGATAATGAAACCATTCCATTACTACCAACCCACAGAAATACGACCTCTCTGAGATATACGGTTTATGCCGGAAAGGTACGAAGTTGGACTAATTTGGAAACATTGGGCAATTTACTTTATACCTACTATTCCGTCTGGTTTTTGGTTTCTAGTCTGATTTTATTAGTAGCTATGATTGGAGCTATAGTACTGACTATGCATAGGACTACAAAGGTTCAAAGACAGGATGTATTCCGACGAAATGCCTTGGATTCTAGGAGGACTATAATGAGGAGGACGACAGACCAAATCACGATCTACTAAAAGGAGAAATTGTGGTTCGAGTCCACGTCGTGAGATGGCCAGTGATCTTTAGCTGGTCATGGCCATAATGTGCTTTTTTTCCTCGGATTCATTGAAACCCTCTTTTTCCTCGCGAAAATAGTTCCAGTAAAGCAAACTAAGAGCGGGGAAGGAACTAGGGCGGGCATAAGCTCACCAATTAGGATGCGTGATTGACGCATCTTTTTTTTCAAATGATCAGGGCTTTTCCTTTGGGGCTGGGAAGGTAACAACCAGGGAAGGGCACCTGCTCTCCAATTTCTATTCTTTGTTATCCGTACAGAACTTATCTGTTCCAAACCCGAGAGTCATTCTTTCGATTCAGTAGAGCGATAATCCAAATTATAGGAGTATACTGGGCGAATTCTTCTAAGAAATAAGAAAAGTAGGGCAATAGTTGACTCTTCACACTTACCCCATCTCAGCTTTCATTGAAAATCGCGTCAATAAAAATAAAAAACCACCGGGTCGAGTTCGCTTCTCCCTTCCTTTTGGTGTTTAGGATGTGAAGTTGATATAAGAAGAGAGGAAAGGGGAACTGCGCTAAATGGATAATTTAATCCTGGTGATGGGCTATTCCAATGGGCATGCATCTGAGATATGGGCTTTGAGCGTAGGAACGCCCACCTTTACAAGAGCTCAGTTCTAAGATTGTTTGCGCGCAGGCACCACTACTATTCTTTCTTTTCTTGTTATGCATCCGGTCCTATAAATCTTTTTTTTCTGACCGGAGGAAGAGAAAAAGAGAGAAAGAAATCCCTACTTACTTGACTGGTTTCCGGGTCTCAGAAACATAGAAAGGAGTGAACGAACTACAGAATGTAGCGAGCCGCCCGCCTCCTCTTCTGAGAATATGCAAAAGTAAATATATATTCGTCAATGAATCCCGGCGCAATCCTCTTTAGAAGTCAATATATTCCGAAACCAAAGTCTCTGGGGGAGAAGAGTTAGACAAATCTAGTAATTCGTGTTGTTTTCTCCTCAAAAGAAAAAGTACCTGGGGAATCTATAAATTCCATGCCGAAATGCTAGTGGATCAAGTCATTCTCCCTCGCTGGCAGGCAATTCTAGAACTTATCTCGGGATAGTAAAATAGTTGGGGGAAATGAAAGTAATTAACTCTGAAACAATGCAATTCGGGAGTAAAATCAATTCTATTCGGAGCAACGAAACAATGTAAGAGAACAGAAGGGGCACGGGCTCTATCTTTGATATTCTTCCGGGCAAGAGTTGACGGGCCAAGAGTTTTTTTTAATAAATCCTAACCGTCTACGCCGAGAGCGAAAGAAATAGGGAATGCTTTTTATTCAAGTGGGGCAACCTTTTCTCTCTGCTATTCTTCGCATCTCGAAAGACCCACGAAGCGACAATAGAGGAAATACCCTCTAAGTGCTTACTACTCATACCGGGTATTCCCACTACAATGATTGAGGACTCGGTTGAATCAAATATGTCTACCGGAGTACGCTCCGCAAAGCTCCTCACTCGGCACACAATCTATATCCAAGTCCCCCATCGCACTCCACAAGTTTGGGACGACCCCTTTCTTAACGGTGCCTTAACACAAGGCTTCCCTACTAAACCAGTACAGGATCACTACTCATGACTCCTTGGTCTTCATAGTCCTCGAGAACACGATCAACAATGTCTCCCATACATTGTATGACGAAATGCCTCCTCACTATCCAAGGCAAGTGCATGGTCTATCACCCATCACTTAAACCACTGTCATATATAGGTATCCTATCTCATCTTAGAGTTCCCTTGCCTTCAACAAGCACCCTTGTCTATCGACCAGGTTTCCAGACTACAAATCCCCACACTCAGATAGCATCCAAGTATAAGGCCCTCTCGACTGAGCATATCATCTAGGATCCACTCCCATATGCACAGTCTACTCAACTGAACAACACGTCCAGTCTACAAATGACTCCAAGATCCCTCTTATCCTGGATCCCTGCGCGACAACCGACTTGCCCGCAAGACTTGTCCTTTTAGGTTAGGTGGACCAGACCTTCGTCGCTCTGCACATGTCATCCTTTGCGCTCCACTACAATGTACAAGGTAGGTTAAGCAACGACATACCAGCGAACCCCTGGCTAACCCATTAGCCCCGTAAAGCCTAGACCAAAGGTGCCTAATAGCCTAGCCAGACTCATCGGGTAGGGAATCCCATCCTCAGCGAAGCCAGTAAGCAAGCCCAAGTCCATGCAAGAAGGCCCGCTGGATATATCCAAATTCAAAGCCCATCAAAGACTCATTTGTAGATGAGTTGGATTCGATATTTGCAGGTCAGCATCATTATTATTGTTATTTTATTAATCACCGGCGAATATTGGATTTTCTGCAATATGCATTTCATACGCAGAAATAGATGAGGCAGTGAAGTTGGATAACCCCGTTGCTAGTCAGCCAACAACATTCGATCTTGGTTTCGACAGTGAGCTTCATGGTATCAATACTGTTAGAGTATCAACGAACATATAGATGAATTGTTGATTAGTGTAGATGAATTCTTGATTGATGTTTGCAGGTGCTGTTCGTGATATTTGACCTGACGGAGAAGCGATGCCTTTTTATGTTATGGATCTAGTCCTTTTGACCAAGTTCAGCTCGTTGTGCCAGGGCATCACTTTGAGCTTGCTTTTGAAGATTCTGATTAATGCGACGATGGTTATTCTGAATTCACGTTGCTTTGCCATGATAATGTTCCGTTTTTCATGAAACAACTGTTTGGCAGTTGGTTGTTAGGCAAGATAAAGCCTACTAAACGCGAGGATCTCTGCGTGCACAACTCTGATATTTCGAACAGTGATATATGTGATATCCTGAGGGGATATGCCATAACAGCCGAGGTAAACTGCTTGAATTGTCACTTTGAGATTAGCACATTTTTCCTTATTTAGTACTGGTTTGTGAACTGCCTCTTCTCCCAAGGAAACTACTTTCTGGGTATCGACCGTAATAGGCAGAGGGCGCGGTATAGGAAAGGAGTGGATCAAAAGTATCTGCGCAGAAGGAAGAGGAACAAAGGAAGGCGACAAGAAGGCCAAGCATGCCCGACGAGTCAACTCTTTAAAAAGCTAAAATAGATGCCAACCGCACATGAATTGCAAGAATGCGGTTAGTGATTGATTGTGAAAGCAACAATTGAATAGAAAAATAAGTCGAAGGAGCTGTCAGCGAGAAAATGTTGGAATAAAGGGTCTTGGCATGTAGTCTGGTCCAACCACAACGATAGGGATTGGAATGAAAAGTGTTTGCGCCCACCTCACCAACCATCTTGTCCCGATACATACCTTCCCCTAGCAAGAGATCATGGTCAGTTCTTTGTACAGCCCATGGTATGATATTTGTCGAGAAGAAAAGAATGGCAGCCGTGTTATCACAGTAGATCACGGTTGTCTCATATGCATGCTTAGTCACATCAAGACAGAGAAGATAATTTCTCAGCCATATTGCTTCTTGAACTGCAGCCGTGCATGCTATATATTCTGATTTCATGGTAGACAAAGAGAAACAATCTTCTTTCTTACTGCACCAAGATATTGAGCCTCCTTCAAGGATAAACATATACCCTTGCCTTTTTTCGTCCATCTTTATCAGCAGATCCCTCGGCATCGCTGTATCCAACTAAATGAAAACTACCACCTTGGTAGCATAAGGCGAGATTCATCGTACCACGTAGGTAACGAAGGAGACTCTTTACTGCCATCCAATGAAAAATTCCGGGATTGCTTTAGTATCGACTCACCATACACATCTTCTACCTCATCACTGTCATCATTTGCCGGTGCAGATAATGACACATGCTCCTCAAGGATATCAACAGAACCAACCTTTTGTAGGTAGCAAAACATCTCACTCAGTAACTAAATTAGAGTTCGATCTTTTACGTTTGTGTTGTCTTTTTGCATTTATGTTTCGATCCGACATCAGATCTGAGTTATTGTTCACTGACTATATCTTAGACCATTGCGATCTCTTTCTTTCACTTGGTTTTTCTGCCTTCCCTTCGGTACTCCTTAACTCGGAGATACTCCTTCGGTACTACTTGGCTACTACTTGAACAGATGGGTTTAGTCCCTTCCTTCGGGCAACGTTTTCTCCGGGTACCACCGGGTTGAAAGAAATCCCTTACTATTAGGACATAGTGTTCGGTACGACTTAAGGCTACTGGATTTACTTTCTTTAATGTTGCATCTGCTTTCAACTATTTCATAGCCTCCCGTCCCGAGCAAACGTCGAGAGCAGGGTGTTGAGCCAAAAAGTAAAATCCATAGAGTTGGGGACTAAAGAGACTCTTTTTTGACAGCCAACCATGAAGAGAAGAGAGTCTCAGAGTAGATTCGGTAATGTTGAGTCGATCTAGTATGGAAAATTCCTCGCTGTGCGCTCGCCTTTTGCCTGCTTCTGCTTCATCTGCGGATTCCTTCCCCAGAGTTCTTACTTATAGGCTTTATAGCCAAGCAGTCCAATAGAATAGCTGCTTCTTCTAAAGCGGATTAGAGTGCGACGACCAAAGCTACGGAGCAGCCTCTACCGCTTTCCCCACTGTTCTGGTTGAACTAGGGCTTTGGCTGAGCGACCACCTTCTTCCAGTATTCTTAGCTTACTGTCTGCTTCCTGCCTGATCGGTGCTGACTGACTGTTCTTGCTTGTCTTGGGCCTGCTCTAGTTTTGGTGCAGCTAACTAAGGGTCGAATTTCGTGACTTGATGAAGAGGAAGCCGAGTATCTTTGGTCTTGAAGAGTCAGGCCAATCCAACCCGCTTGCTCCTGCCCAACTCAGTCTCAGTCGTACCATAATGCGCCTGGACTCAACACTTTTCTTGCTCCAAGACCACCCTCTAGCCCTCATGTCAAATAGATGAAAGAATTGTAAACAATCATAGAATGATTTAAGCTGAGGAACATAGAGGTCTCTCCCACCATTTTTGTCATATACCTCTTGAATAGTGTTGAAATCACACGCCACTAAGCAGGGGCCTAAACCAAGTGGTTTATCTTAGCGTGCTAGCCGCTGCTTCATTTCGTATAGCGATAACGCTTTCTCTTTCTTAGCGCTCCACCCCGCGGAGAACTCTGGTTGCGCTTTGGTTGGCTTTCTCTTTTTTACTATTTTCTCTGACTTGACTCAGCTTGACCTACTTGACTCAGCGGTTAGAGTATCGCTTTCATACGGCGAGAGTCATTGGTTCAAATCCAATAGTAGGTAAAACCGGCCGAAACCCCCGCTTTTGCCAGCATGACAGCAAGCACAGACTGGCATCAAGGAGTCCAAAGCATCGGTTGCTTCCACTTGTTTGTTGCCTTCTTCGACCGACAGACAAGGAACCCCCCTCTTTTTCTCTTCATGTATGTGGGCTGCCTGCCCCGTCCCGAATGGACGAACAGGAAGAAGCAAGCTGAAGAAAGGCGCGAGAGACCCTCTTCCACAATTAGGTGAAGACCAGGAGGGCCGTCCACCTCACGTCAACCTTCCACTTCCCTCACCCGAGAATTGCATTTCCGCTTCAGCTTCCTTACATCCTTCTTTATTCAGGAACCTTTTGTTTGAGGGTCCTTTCTCTTCAAGGTTCCTATAGAAAGAATCTCAGACGGCTTTCATTAGATTATGCTTCCTTGCCCGTGTGGAACATGTGTGAGCATTATTTTTTTCCAACAAGTGATCCGACTGGAAGAAGTGTTATATGAGGACTTCGAGATCAAATAGAGAATCTGTCTCTCCATTCCTCGTGAGCCACTTATTTCTCCGAAATCTGAGATCAGAGTGATTTTCCTCCTTTTTCCCAAATAGTCGACGGTCTTACACCATTGGGATACTTCGGATAAACTGGAGTACATATATGAGAGACCGGTGCTAAAACCTTTTCTCGAGATATCTTCCAAATTCTTAGGGTCCTTGAAACGGATCTTGTTCCCCCGGTGCGAAAGCAGTTGGTTCCGTAGTTTGAGAATTCTGCTAATTCCAAGTATTCCATTATTATTATTTAATAAGAGAATATAAAAACTAAAGAGGAAAAGGCATAACCAGAAGAATTGTGAGAAATAAGTCAATTTATCAAGTTGAGGCATTTCGATTTGGATTTAAAATAAAACCCTCAAGACAGAAAAAGACTCCCCCCCTATATTATGAAATCATAGATTTCCTTCTAATAAATAGGAATAGGAAAAAAAAGACTCCCTTTTCTTCCTATTGATCTTGACGTCGGCGTGCTCCCCTGTCCTTCCACCCTTCTCGGCAGGAGGGATCATAGCAGGGAGCGACTACTACAGTATCGGCCTCGTTACTATGTGGTGGATTCCATTCCGTCTCTATCTATGTCATTTCGAGAGCGTTGAAGACGACTTTGCTCGACCCTCAAACTTCTTTCACTTTTATTGACTTTAGGCACTTCAAAGAATAATGCCTCTCAAAGACACCAAAAACTAGAATGCCTTCTTTTCTTGAAAGACCGAAGTGCTTTCACTTTCTTGCCTTTCCGAAAAGGGCTGAGCTTCCTTATCCTTTTCTAGGCTGAGGCTAGGCAGAGGGTGAATTGAAAGCCAAAAGAGACAGCGCGTTCTACTAAACTCCGGATTGACTGGTTGTCTTACGCAGTGCTAGCAGGGGTTCGAATCTTCTTGATGCGGATTATCCAAGCTTAGAGTATGAAAATAGGAGCTCTTCTTACCAGCTTTGCTTTCCTCTAGAAGAGACAGGCTTACTGAAACTAGCACTAGCAGCGCGTCTTGTCCTCAGTCAAATCCAATTCAATAAAGAACAAGAAAATGTAGGTGAACAAAGAAAGAAGGCAACTGCACTGCTCTAAGCCGTATGTCATGTGCAGGTACTGTCCAGTTGAGTCTGCTTTATTTCAGAGCTTCTAATGTCCGTATGCTGTCGCGGTTTGGTCAAGTCTAAATGCTCATTATGGTGGCTCATGCGACCTACAATTTAAATAGAGCTAGTTTGGCTGCCAAGAGGCACCTGCCAAGAAGACTCAAGCTGTTGATTTCAGCTTTCATAGGGGTCTTTTGGGGGTTGTTTAAGCATAGGGATGGGCGAGTGTGGGCTACAATGCCACCGGACTTGCTGTGGGTAGCTCAAGAGGTCTGCCTATGGTTCAATTGACAGGTGGTTGTTTTTTCGGGTTGTAGTTTTTTTTTAAAGTTTTTTATGTTTCATGTACATGATGATAGAGATCTGTCAATTTGGGATTTTGACACCCACTAGTTTTATAAAACTTAGATGCGAGGAGGTTTCTTTTAGAGCACTCTTCATTGAGTCCTCTGCGAGCCTTATGAGTTCAGATCCTCTACTGTGCAGAAGCTCACTCTTAGCGATTCATCTTATCTCATGAACGAAAGGAGACTGCTCCGGTGTGCGGGTGAAGGGGACGAGACCTTGTGCCTTCCTAGTATCGAAGCATCTTTGCCGGAGCTCCTTGTTAGAGAAAAGTTGGTCGAATTTTAAATATTTAGAGCTTTTCATTATATAAATTTACCAACTAGAAAATACTTGACTATTTGACTTTACTTATTCATAAGTTGGCGCTGTGTTTACTCCGGAAAAGATAGTGCTTACTTAAGTAAGGCATTAGGGGTGGACTGTCAGTATATGAAAGAGTACTTTTGGCAATACTAATGGCAATATCTAACAGAAGACACATTATTCGCAACCTTTCAGCATTCAAATTATCCACAGAGCTGGAAAAATCACTCTGCCCTTACAGTTCAAAGCCCTAACCAAGTTCATTTAGAGTATGGGGGTTCTTTACAGAGTGGCTTACTCTTCAGAAGGGCTAGACCCTGGGACTCCGCTTTGTTGCTAGCTTTTCGTTTAGTGGTGGGTTAAATAAGTAAAGAGTAGTTACATCCATGATGATGCAGTGAAGATTATTTAGGAACAACTCACGCTATGAATAGCTCTTTGATTTGTGTTAGCTAATGCCACACTCTATAGAGGTCTAACTGGTTGCGAAGTTTCTTATTGTGCGAAGCAAAACATATCTGGGATTAAGTCCACTACGGTATATGTATGTGGAGCTCACCAGTAAAGGACCTAAGTTGAAACAGTAATTAAATAGAATGAGGTAGGACTGCATTGAATGTGCCAATAAAATGAACTTGTACCAGTGGTTACTTCATCCACCAAAATGAAAATCCTCTTACTTAACCCAGCATCCTGTTTGAGATGTGGGACACAGACATTATGGGCCCTATCGACCCGCCATCCGAACAAGGACACCTTGTTATACTAGTGGCAAGGGTTTATTTCTCCAACGGAAGCAGTCTCACTACGGGAAACCAAGGCTTTATATGCTTTTCCTGCACACTAGTTTTATACAGATTCGGCAACCCTAGGAGGATTCTTTCTAAAAGGTAAAGCCAATCATAGGAGGGTATTTTAACTTTTAAAGACTGTTTTTATCAAAGGTGCGATTCTCTCCTCTTACAATAGCCTGTGAGAATGCCAGTGCCCAACTATTCTGTCCCGATCTTAAGCTTAAGTAAGAATGATAAGTCTGGGAGGCAATAAAAGCATAAATCGCCATCACCAGTCATTAAGTAAGGGTCGATGAAATTGGGGGGCTTTCGTTGAAGATCTCAGTTCTTTCGCGCATATGGAGTCAGTCCATCCCGAGCATCACAAGCTTCCTGAACCTTTTCCTTCACACAGTGATGAGGTAGTCGAATTCCTATATGTCAATAACTTGTGTAAAAGCTCTTGTAGAGGTAAGAGTCCCTCTGAGATCTTTCGTTAGCCCGAACGAACACTCTTCCTCTTATTAGAATCAAATAAGTGACAAATGAATGGTAACACATGGTACCTATCCGTGGTCGGGAAATGCTTTGTGCCCTGTGTCCTTGCTTTGCTCTACCGAAGGATGACGCAAGGTTTTTCTAACAACAGTGTTCGGTTACCATATCTTTGAATGACAAAGTGCCCGGGAAGAGGAACAAACCTGAAGTCTGCCGAAATCCATAGATCAGGATAAAACCAGTCCTCTTTCGGGAAAAGAATCGAACCAATCCTTTCCTTATCCAACTTTGAGATCCACCAAACTGTGTGGAAAAGAAACACGAAATCCAAGAGAAACCGAATCATGAGAAAAAACAAACCGATAGCATTGACATTTCTTTGTCACGCTTCGGGTTAGGTCATCAGGATCCAGCTATCATGGGCAGGTTCTGAAAAGGGCCTCGGCCTTCCTATGAAATAAAGAGGGTGACGATTCTTTAGTATATTTTATCAATACTCAAAAAACTCGTAATCGTAAGTAGTAAAGAGAAAGATTGATGGATGAAGCGAGGAGTATGTATCTATGATGGGACGATGACTGAAAGACTTTTTTGCAGTAAATGCAGGAGAGAGATGATGGCCGGCCTATGCACTGAATGTGCTGTGTTCTAAGATATCTTGAATCAGATCAACTTATCCGGTATCCAAGCTAAAGCAAGAAGAACTATCGGGTGAGGGCATCTTTCTTTTCAATGAGGGAAGGGCTCTATATCGGTAAGACCATCACAGCACACCCCAACCCTCTTCTCTTGCTTGATAGGGTCAAGGCAGGAAATATAGCATGGAGTGGCGGGGGAACTGTTTGCTTCTCAGCCCACTGATGTATGTATGGCTTGCTTTCTTTAATCAGAACTCATGACTATGGATTGACTTCAAGAATACAACAAAGGGTTGTGGTGAATCCCGGTGTCGGCCCAGATAGAAGACAGCAAATTCATTATTCATTAGTTGCAATGGGGTGCCCTTGAAGTGAATGAGGTATCGAAAAAGCTAAATCAAAAGATGCATAAAAAAGAGGAGGTCCATCCGTGTACAGTAGTGAAACACAAGGACCAATCCTGAAAGACCACTCCTCCCTACCTACGGAGTTTGACAAAGTCATCAATTGGGTCAAAGCAGAAAGAAATGTTGCGTGATCAAGTTAAACAAAATGGAAAAAAGGAAGGTGATCTATGGCCCGATAGAAAAGGAAAACTTGAACCAGATTATATTAGATCTTCGCCCTAGTGAATCATAGTCAGAACCAGGGGGGATCCTCATAGGACTGCTCGTGAGCGTAAAGAGTACTTTTGACCGGAATAGGGCCTTCCTTTCTTTTGAACTCTTATTAGGTGGCAAGGAGCAATTCAAGTATGTGTTCAAAAGAAAATCAACACACAACCCCCTGAAGTCATTTATTTGCTTCTTTAATGAAAAAGGAGGACTTGGTTTTCGGGATCTTGAGAGTTTCAACGATGCCATGCTGGCCAAACAAGCTTGGCGATTGCTAGACAGGCCCGATAGTCTTTGTGCACGTGTTTTGCTGGGGAGATACAGCAAAGGAGGAGATATTCTATCTGCTAATTGCCCTCGAGGTGCCTCGTCTACTTGGATCATCAAAGGAAGAGAGGTACTGAGAATGGGACTGATCCGTAGGATCGGAGATGGTCGTACCACTGAAATATGGCATGATCAGTGGATAGATGGACTACTGAACAATGAAGCCGTTAGGGAGAATGACTGATGATCCAGTTCAGTTAGTTGCCGATCTCATGTTGCAGAATACAAACCAATGGGATGTGGAGAAGGTGCAGCGGATTTTCTTTCCGTTGGATGCGGCTGCTATTCTGAACATGCCAAGGCCGAGAACAGAGCAAGATGATTTTTGGGCTTGGGCATGGGACAGAACGGGCATATTTACGGTGAGATCTGCGTACAGGGAACTCATTCAGCGCTGTGGCCTGTCTGAACCTGCTACGGGATCGTCCACGGGTGACGAGGCTACCTGGAAAGCACTGTGGAGACTCCGGATAATGCCTAAGATAAGAGTGTTCTGGTGGCGGGTGGTGAAAAATTTGCTACCCTGTGCTGCTGAACTCCGCAGAAGCCATATGAAAGAAATAAGTAATTGTCCTCTCTGTGGGTGTACTGCTAAACTTTCAAGCTCGGAGTTATGGATGTACTGCTAAACAGCCAAGGTCGGAGCTTTTTTCAATAAGAGTTGAAAGCAAATTGGTAATATAAATGCTATTACTTAATTAACCATTTTTGGATGCAACACATGAAACAAAGAAGTAGTAGTTATCAATGAATGCTTTGACATGAGAATCCCATACCCTTTTGTTCCTTTGCATTGAAGGATCTTTGTTCGGCTAGTGAATTGAAAACTCCTCGCAGTACTTCTTCGCTTATCCAGTGGTGGGTCGATAGTAGGAGATATGGGTGGTAGTCCAAAGATTGGATATGGAATGGGTTTCGAGGATTTCCAAGAGCAGATTGAAATCTGTGTTATGGTTTCAGGGTTTGTCAACCAAGTGCAGGAAGATGGAAATATAAATGATATCGGTGAAGATGCAGCAACTAGCACAAGTGCCTCCAATTGCACATCAGGAGAAGATGTCACTACAGATCCTGCAACCTCAAGAGGGAGCAGCCTGTCCGTCCTATTTAAAAGACTTTGGATTTTTTCTCTGTTCACTTACAATAAATAATATATTTTTTGGTCGATCTGAAAACCTTATTCAGAGTTCGCTTCATTCGGAAGTAAGTCAACTTCTTCACTGGGATGCCAAAGGACAGGAGACATTCATTCACTAGTAGGGTTTCGGACAATTAATTCATTCAATCCTTAACTTCAATGCGGAAAGCACATCCTCTCTTCCAAACCAAAGACGACTTGCTTTGCTGCATTTCTTGGGCCGGGGCTTTACTTTATTTTTTTTGGCGAAAGAAAGGCCATATGATCTACTTTCTGGTGCCGGTCCCTTCACAAAGATAGCCCCTTCTTGCTCTTATTCTTATTCGGTGGAATACAATAGTTCTGAAGCTCCTTTCTTTCAAGTGAAAGTTGCCTATCTTTCTTGGTTCGGAATCCAATCCAGTTGAAAACAAACAATTGCCCGATGGCAAAGTCAGATGAAAGGCAAGGAGTGTAAACCACGTACGAGCGAGCGCAGAAAGCGAAATGTTTTGCAGCGTAATACGATCAAAAGGAAATGGGGAAGGACCAAGGACGGTGCACACTCTTCACCGATAGCCGCCAAAGTGCCCTATGTCTCGCGAAGAACCCGGGTGGAAGTGAATTCTTCAGCTGAGTTGAGTGCCGCATGCTTTCAGGTAAGCAGTCAAGCTCAAAACCATCCGGACGATTCTCGGTATAGTAGCGGCCGAGGACTTGCATCTATTTCAACTAGACGTGAATACGGTCTTTCTCCACGGCAACAACGAGGAGGAGGAGATCTACATGGTGCAACCCGAGGGGTTCGAAACTCGGGGAAAAGAAGGTCACATATGGTTGTTGAAGAAGAGCTTGTATGGGCTCCGAGGCAGTGGTCAAAGAAATTCGACAAGTTCATGGTCGATCGATACCTTTCCATCCCTGTTGTGGGGGCAGATGAGCCTCCCTCTGTTCTTGCAGCTGCCTTAGGAGGTCTTTAGCAAGTCGGACTCTTCTGGTTAACATGTATTCACGATTCGCCAAAGCCGGAAGCTCGGGTAAGTAGGGATCCCCAAAGGAGGTGGGGGTGTAGACGGCCCCTTTTTGAAGTGGGGTTCAAACCTATTTTCTCTGAAAGACTGTGCTGATCGCGCAACTGATCATATCCAGCGACCAAGCAGATCAACTAGAAGGTCTCCTCTCTCTACTAGTAGGTCTCCTTGTCTGCTTTGCTTTGCCGAGGGATAGGATAGATGAATAGGTTTCTTACTTTATTAATCAGTTTGAAAGGAAAGATGAGATGAAAGCTAGCTATATTCGATCTAGTTCATTCATTGAACATTTGAAAGATGGAGGACAGATCTATTGCTTTCTAAAGAGATGTAAGCAGTACGGGAGAAAGCTCGACCACAGGGAAAAAGGGTTACTCACTAGCATGCGATATCCATCAATACGATCCGATGTCTGCGCTCAAGCCGAACCTGATATGCGAACAAACAGGGTTAGCGGAAACAGGAAATGTAGTAATTCGAGTAAGTCCAACCTTCAAGGAAGAAGGAAGGCAATCCGTCGCTTGTTCGTTGCAAGTTCTTTCCTTTCGCGCTAGTGTGCTCACTTCCGGATATGAAATAAGCCGATGAGAAGATCAATTGGGTTAGCCGTACCGTATCTACAGCAGGATCATTATTCGCATTATCGAACAGGCTGTCCCTATCCTAAGAGCTGACTTGGAGGAACAGTATTGTCCGCTCACTTCCTTCAATCAAAGCAAGGGTTGTCTTTCCAGGAACTAGCAAACCAAACAAGCAGGCTAGCAAAACTAGGATAAAGTTTGATCCGCCACTTACACTGGAAGGGCAAGAACTAATGCTTATGCGTATTCTTCCACGGCATATAGATGGTTAACTACTCCAACTCGATGGCTGAGAGAAAAGTGAAATCCTAGCTTTCCCTAGAATCAGCTCTTTACTATCCTGCCCCAGGGGGTGGGGACATTTCACCCTAGATTTAGAAGCTTTCCCAAACAAACCTTTTGACCAGGAAAAGGCATACCAAAGATTTTTGGAAAGACACATTGAAATGGAAGCTCTCGAACCTATTCCGAAGTAAGTTTAGGATGAGGTTTCCGATCCGGTTGGTGTTCCGACATCCCGAATCGAGGTGGCTCTAAACTCAGGTTTGCCTACCTCTCTAGTTACAGAGAGAGGAGAGGGGCTTCGTCTTTTTAGGTCTCTGAAAAGCCAGTTGACATGCGATCCAATCAAGGAGGCAGTACTTCTGCCTGAGTTCCTCTAGATCCTACTCGTCGGGATTACCGTGCTCCCGCAGGTTGTTCACCATGCGTTCCATAGCATTTTTACTTTCTATCTTTTACTATCTTGGAATCATGTAGATGTAGATTGCTTTCATCGCAGTCCTGGCTGTAGAGTCACAGGTTTATAATCGCAATGGATTTCTGTTTTCTTTGGCTTTTCCATTCGCTTCGTTCAACCCTGATCTGGATAGATAGCTCGGCTTCTATTAGCTGAGAATGGTTTTGTCAAGGAAAGGTTTCGCTATACAACAACAATGAACTCACTTCTGATCAAATTGGATGAATCGGTAATCTTTCTCTGTCTTGTGAGAGAGAGTCACTTGCTGTATTGAGAGCGGGTGGGTGACATGCATTAAGCGAAATCAGTTGTTATGTTTTTGATCTTCTTTGCGCGAGAAGACCCTTGACTGAGGAGACGTGTTTGGCTTGGATGATGCCGCTATGCTCCTATTCACTTTCAGAGACCGCTCTGAGTTTGCCGGTTTTGCGGCAACCCTTTCACTAAGAACATTTTCGACATTAACGAAATGCCACTATTCCACAATGCTTCTTTGATTTATGTGTAGAAGCGGTAGTAGTGAATAAAATGGAGGGAGAAGAAAGAAAGCGATGTGACACGAGAATAGATCACATCCGACAGCCAGCCATGCCATTAGATAGATCCGCTCTGAGTCTTCTGCAGGATGAGATCCGCTTGGTCTTGTGATAGGGGCTTGAGGAGGAAGAAGAGGGGATTTCTGAAAAAAAAAGAATGAATCTCCTTATTTATAGGGAACAGGGCGTGTGACTTCCTCAAACGAAACGAATGTGGCTTTCGTGATAAGGCAAATCCTTCGTTCGGTACAATCAACATATTGAATCTACGCTCGCTCGGCTCGGTGCTGAATGAACTCCTTCATTGATTCCGGGAAGTCCAGGGTTGGTACCGCTTCTTAGTGAAAGGTAGGTTGTTAATGATACCATACCGCTTAGTCAATATAGGTTAAATGCAACGACCAATTGACATATAGTACTGTGCTTAATTAAGTTAAGTTCGCTATTCTAGTGCGATGTTCAGTTCACTGTCTCCACTCCACTATTCTTATCTTACATAATAACCTGCCTTTTCTTTAATTGACCTCATATTTCGTATAATTAAATAGATGTCTGGGTTTATGAAAGTGGTAGCTCGGTCTTCAGACGGGGATTTCTATTCCCCATGGATTAGCTTTCCTGAGTGACTTGATTCTTAGCTCTGCGACAGCATGCACTGGTACGAACTTCATCTGTGCTAGAAAAGCAATCAGTCTTAGTGGCGCACTTCCTCTTTCAAGTAATGCTTGCGGAATCTCGTAATAATATACAGAACCTCAAACAAAGTCATCAACACACTTCAAGCTAAGTGCTAACAGGTCAGGTGTGCATCAATCAAGATAACATGAAGATGCTCGACCCTAGTCAGATAGAGGAACCAGAAGAGGCACCAAGGATGAACATCGGTGATCCACCTGAACAAGGTGCCTTTTTCCCGCTTCAGTTGGGGATAAACAGGATCCATTGGTTTGGCAGGCGCTATTCTTACTAGTTCACAGCACTACTTTTATAGCAGTTGAAGACTGTCATCCCTGTTTTAAAGTAAACCACGAATCAAAGCCTAGGGTACCCTATCAGTAAAGAGCTAGCTTCTAGTCTAGGGAAGGTTAATACAGCGTCTTTGTTTGGTCTACCAGACTTCTTTCTCAACACCGGTTCTTTTGGCTTCTTCTTCTGGGAATCGGCCGCTCCGCATCGGCAGGGTATGAACTTCTCCTTCGTACTCTCTTCTGTCCGTTTTAACTCCTTTTAGCTGCTGGAGCAGTTTAGCTTCCTTCCATGCGCTTGGCATAGGCTACGTCAAAACGGAGATACCAGGGATCATCAGGAGAGGAACCTATACTTTATACATTTCTTCGTTGGAAGGAACAGGGAAAAAGCGAATATGGGTGTCTCTGCTTTTCAACAACTCATAGAAAGTTTAGTTTTCGTTATTCAACGAAAAAGTACTTTTTTTGAATATCATATTTAGTACTCTTTCTTTATAAAGAAACGATTGGTTCGGAGCTGGGCATATTCACTTAATAGAAAAAGAAAAAGCATAGATAAACGTTTATAACAAAACAAAGAGATACCTGGACAAAGAGACATGCTTTGCCCTCCTGGATGGATGAATCGGTGAACTGAGAGATGATCGAACCACACCAATTACACCTCTCATCACCATAAACTCCACTAAATATGAAGCTATAGTTATACCCATCTTACCACTAAGTGATACGGTTGGAATTTCCTCAGCATTAAACCAATCTTCAGGATTCTCAAGCGTTTCAGCTATTTCTAGATCAACCAAAAGCTCATAACTTGGTTTATTCTTGTCGTTTCGAGTCCTACGCGGGAGACCAACCTAGAGCGTGAATACTCTATTTTGATTTTATGAATCACACTTAAGAACACAGCTGTGCGAACAAGCGATGAATCTATCATATCCGAGAATACTATAGATATTGAACGAAGGCATATCAATTCAAGATCATATTGATCCAATGCATTTACAAACCGTAATTCCTCCGCTGTTAGCTTACTAGAGCTTTGTCTTTTAGCTAATATCCAATCTTTAGCAGTTATCTCTCACGTATTAACAAACCCATCACTGATGGAAATCCACGATATGCTGACGCTGCTTCTGTAAATGAAGAAAAAGACAGAGACTCAATAGCATTCTGAAGCTCTATCATCTTACTCGAGCATCCAACTGAATTTATTATTGTTATGATGATAAAAAAAACTATACCTAGTCTGTGATGCGGATTTGAACCAGTGTCATTTGCAGAAGTTCTCCTAATGTCGCGAAGTGTTCGGTCAACCGCAGCGAAAGCATATCCGTGTGTCATTGGTGCTTCATCCCTAATTATGAGAGATTTCTTTTTTATTAACTCGGCCAGCAAGAAAACGGATGCGCGTGCTAACGCTTTCGCGCTAGTGCGCTCAATCCGTTGCTTGTTTGGATCGATTTCGGTTTTACGGGCTTCATACATTGTGAAGAAAAGTACTCGGCATTGGAAAGCATCACGTTCTGGCCACACACAAAAGAAGTCGGTGGAAGGTATGGAATTTCTCGGCTGAAGGTCAGAAAGAAAGCAATCGCCAGTGCTCTCGGTTCCAGCAACGAGTCTTCTCTCTGAGAATTAAGGAAAACAAACTAACCTTGTCTGTCTATGTTCACCTTGACATGAAAGACTCTTTTCCTAACCTGACTGTTCTACCTGGCTAGTTCACTTCACTTTTCGAGGGATCCTGGATTGGAGTTCACTTGTCTATGAGTGTCCGAACAGCTTCAGATCCTTCCAAGGCACAGGGGTTCTCTCTCCATTCACTTTGAGCTGGGTTTCTTGTGATCTTTGTAGTAGTTTTTCCGTCCAATTTTATGGTAAATTCAGTCTTACACAGCTGTCCCCAAGGATGTCCATTCCATTCGGCAGGGACTCCATCTCGCATTCGATCCCCCTCCTTTCCCTGAAAGAGTCGAGGTCTCTCTGGACTTCTCTTTTGCCTCTCTCCCAGATTCAGAAAAAGGGAGGAAGAGGGCCTCTCGACGGGAGCCCGAAAAGAGATCGTTCCCAGCATCCTCGAGTTCGTAGTCAAACTCACCTTCATCCACCTTTCATGGACTGGCGCGGGCAAGCGCCGATGTCTGGAGCAGGAGATGGAAGCTTGGGTTGAGGAGGCTGTCAACGAGTCATCAAAGGCGATAGATTGGTTATATTCGGATTCGTTTGCTTTTTCTTTTCTTTTTTTTGGTTGTGAGAGGTCTGAGTCCACAGCTGGGGAAGAGTCGTCAGATGACAATTGAAGTAGGGGTCTGCCTCTTTCAAAGGGAAGCAAGAGTCTCATAGGGAAGGAGATCCTGCACAGACCAATCAGGAAGAGAGTCTTGTTGTCAATGAAAGCAATGAGACTATGTCACATATCTGCCTATCTCGTGTTGTGAGCTAAAAAGTACCCACCAGGGGGTGGACCAAGAAAGAGGCAGGCGATTGGGTCCTTCCCATCCTCTGTGATGTCAGTCTCTTTGTCATTCTTTCACCCTTGCTGAGTAGCGAAGTGAGCATACTCAAGATCCAATTCATCAATCATTTGAGTTGGTACGAACATAGGAATCCAGACTCCGCTTGATTCGATCTTCAGTTTCGACCTTCATCAGTCAGGAAAAAGAAGAAGGACCCACTTATTCCACTCAGAGAGACCGAACCAGGCAACAAAAAGGCTGAAGGAAGTTCTCTTTCCATCCATTCTAACTAAACTAAGTGAAAAAAGGGGGAGAGCAAAACAGAAACACAGGAACAAAGAAACTATGTCCAAACCAACGAGTCCTTTCCTTTGGTCGACTCTAAAGAATGTATCGGGAGTTGGGAGTTAGCCGTCTCATAGGAGTGATAGCTGGGTTTTTCACGGAGTTTCTTCGTACGATTGAAAAAAGAGTGCTCTAGGTCGGAGAAAACAAGAAGAAGATTGTTCACCAGTCTGTCTCCCAACCTCTTTAAAGCAGCTACCTACCGTGATCTGGTCTTGGGACAGCATTGGCACCTCCGTTTGCTGGATCTTCTAGGCACTCTAAAGCGCTTCCACGAGAGACAGATGGACTTTGAGTTATAGACGGGGAAGAGCCTTTAGAGGATCAAGAGTGATTCCTCAATAAAACAAATGGGGATTTTGAGGGAGGGCTGAATGCGATGTACTGAAGGGTTCGCTTTCGCTGATCGGCGCCAGTCTTTCCTGCTGTGAATTTCCCAGGTCGAGAGGGGCCCTTTCCTTCTACCTTACTGAACCCATTCACCAATGATTGGATCACTCAAAGCCAAAGACCAATTCCTTCCTTTTAGGTGGTCTAGGTGGCTGGGATACTATGCCCATCTTTTTAGAGGCTCAAAGACGAGTTCTTTGAAGGAAGCAAAAGAACCCATGTGTCTCGGATGAAGTCTACCCTCTTTTTGTGCCGGGAAGAAGAATGAGATCCAACTCAAAGTCAAGGAAAGCGGCCTAGACCACTGACTTTTGATGGAAGGCTCCTGAACATGGATTGGTCTGATAAAGCCAATTTTTCGGCGAATCAAATATTTTCAGAGAGCACTAGACCTTCTCTCTTTCAGGATTGATTCCCACTCACTGCCTGATAGCAGGCTTGGCCCATGAGACCTATTGTCTTATTGTCCTGGCTCACTTCACTATAGTTTGTTTAGATACCGATTTGCACACTGTCACTTTGGAGGATGGGTTTTTCCCATTTTTGGTTCGCAAACGCTCTAACCCATCGAGAAGCTCCATCCAAATTGGAGTTGATGTGAGCACTTCCCCAGAGGCAGAGGCTGAGTCTACAAAAGGGCGGGAGCATAAAATGTAGGTGAGTCAATTGCGTGTGGCCTTCAAGTATTTCGTATTGTAACAATATTCGATCGGCATCCAAACAAAGGTGCATGTACGGTTCCTAAGGGATACAATTTTGTCTTAAATCATCGAGAAAGATTAAATAAGTTGATAGCGCGATCTCGTACTAACACATACTCTCTAAATATTGAAGAACTTGCATGCGGCCTTCAAGCCACAACCGCGGTATGAGTTCTTTGTTTGGGGGCTGCTTGCCCCTTCGCGTCGACAAGGAAACTGTGGACGACAATGGGTTTAGAATTAGAATAGAACGAAGACCCTATCGAACAAATAGAGGAAAGGACAGAAAGGGGAAAAAGTAAAGTCTAAGCGACATATGGCACGAAAAGGAAATCCAATTTCGGTAAGACTTGATCTGAATCGTAGTTCAGATCCAAGTCGGTTCAGTGAGGGCGACCGCGAAAGTCACCGAATGGGTTCGGTCCGTCTTTTCCTGATCTTTGTTTGTCCCCCCAAAAAAAGGCGTGAGAGGACGTTGCAGATGTCCGGGACGGACACGACTTCTTCTAACGCTAGAAGACCACAGGAAGAAACCCGGGACCAGAGCATGTCGTGAAAGACGCACACGGGGCGGGCGTGCTTCGACCGTGTCTCCGGGGCACAGTTGAATGTAGATATCATGAACGCGAGGATAAGGATACCAGGCCGAGAAACCCGGGCAAGTACTCCCCTAATGTGCCAATCGCTAGCGCATCCAGGGCCCCGGCGCCCAGCTCCGCTGGAGAGGCCGTCACTGATCTGAAAAGTGCGTCTGCGGTTCGGATAGACTGATTCTGCGAACGCCTAGCCCCAGGAATAAATAAAAAACAAGTGCTAAGTTTCATTTCAGATCAGTGAATAAACCGAAAAAAGAGACCTTTCTCGCTCGGCGCCGCACTATGCTCCGCTTCAACAAATGAGAGTTTTCGGTGGAACCGGCGAACCACGCGAGCTGGTTAGATGCGTGGGGCAGAGGGCTCGTAGTACCTGATAGCGCAGCTATGCAGTGGAAGGGAAGGAGCCTAAATCGACCCCCTTCTTTCTTTTTTATTCAAAGACACAAAAGCACAGTACAAAGAGATTGGACTCTCGGATGAGACTAAGCAGCTACCGTTCCGACGCGCCCCTGACCCTATCTTGATTAAAACCGAAAACCCTCTCTAAGGTGGAGCCAAGTTGAAGCTGTCATTCAAAGAAAAAATGGGAATAAAAATCCACTTTTAGGGATATAGATGAAGTCTCGCTCAGTAAAGAGAGTTGTAGATTCGTAGAAGAGGATCAGAGTACGCGCGCTACAAAAGGCAGCTAGCCAATGAAAGTAAGTGGAAAGAATATAGTACTTTTGTACTGACCCCTCCGGGGCCCCCAGTTGTTTTGGCGCGCCCTACCCCAACGTTAGACTATTGCCTTTTTAGCCTACGCTTGCTGCTTCCCCCGCCCCGAAGCGAGACTCTATCCAGATCTCAAAGAATAACGAGCTAGGTGGCCGGCGGGCAAAGAAAGGGGGCGGGCCGGCCGGTCGGGGCCTTGGCGATACGTTCTTCTTTCAAAGCGTTTTGCCAATAGAGCGAGGGCGTCCTTCTGGGGCGGGGCGTTTACTTGAAAATGCCAACCGCCTGTTCCAGCAGCGGGGGCCTTGCACGAAAGCAAACCGCCCGATTAAGTAGCAGTTGCTTCGCTGATGGGCCCAGTGAGGGGGGCATTGTCCCTCAGTTCTTACCAACCTCAGGTGTGTAATCGACATCTAACTTATTATCTTCTTTTTTCATGCAAGCCTGACCTCAGCTGTCCATTTCTTATTCATTCAGGGCGCCCCTAGTGGACTTGGCGGTGCTCCTTTCTCAAACCAGAACAACTCTGAACGTTAGGGAAAATAAGGGAAGACCACCTGAGCGAACCAACCGAAGGGACTTTACTTATCCGAACCGAACGTTAGCGGCTTAAGCTAAGCCTATCACGAGCTGCGTTGCTGCTTGATCGGAGCAAGAAAACGGATGCGCGTGCTAACGCTTTCGCGCTAGTGCGCTCAACCCGTTGCTTGTTGGGGAGGAAGATCTAAAAGTATGGGGCAAAGGATCAAGCGCTTTGACTTTGCTTTGTCCCCCGGGATCCACCACAGGTTGGGTTTGAGAGCCGTGTGATGGGTGACTATCTAGCACGGTTCAGAGAGCACGTGTATGTAGTCTGCGCTGGTGAATGGAAGCCCCCGCCGCAAAAAAGAAGCGGCTCTTCCCACGGCTCTGTCACCATTGACTCTATTTATTATTATGGTAAATCATTGTATCAAGATGTCAATCTTAGATCTTATTTCAGTTCGATACGTCCACCTACGATACTCACCTTTGGCTTTCGTCTCGGTAGGTGTATTATTCTACATTTTCCCAAAAGGACATTCATTCATTTCTTTCTTCCCCGTCGACCACTACGACTAAAACGACGCGACAAATCAAGACCCGGAAAGGATAAGGGCCGGTGGTGGGCATTTGGGAAAGTCGGGCCGATCGGGTGTCTTCATTCAAGCGAGGGTACAGAGGAAGAACGAAACGAAGTGAGAGGCCGGGGGGCAGGGAAAAGAGTCGAGTCGATCGACCGGGAGAAGCAAAACGAAATCAGGATTTGGCCGAAAAAGATGCAACGTTATGGATACCATGACCGATCACCATCGAGAAAGAAGAATTTTTCTAAATCACTTCGGGTGAGCGGGGCCTTCAAGCATCCGAAATACGCCGGGGTTGTAAATGACATAGCCTTCCTGATAGAAAATGACGGCCCGACGAGTCATCTACTAAAAAGGACCCTCCCCGCTGTGCGCCCCTCCTTGAATTATTCGGTCATGCAATACTTTTTTAATACAAAGAACAAAATGCATTTCGACCCCGTCGTAGTTCTCAATCATTTCGTGGCACCGGGTGTGGCTGAACCATCTACGATGGGGGGAGCGAAGGGAGGAAGCTTAGATAAGAGAATACGCTCTCGCATCGCTTTTTTTGTAGAAAGCTCGACCAGCGAGAAAAAGTGTTTGGCCCGAGCCAAAAAGAGGTTGATCCACTTCATTCGCCAAGCGAATGATCTTCGCTTCGCGGGAACAACAAAAACCACCATCTCGCTCTTTCCTTTCTTCGGTGCTACCTTTTTTTTTCCAAGGGATGGGGTTGGGGTGTATAATAACCCATTTTTTGAGTATGCCCGGGAACAACTCCTAGGTCAATTAAGGATCAAATGTAGGAACCTCATGGGTAAGGATAAGGTAATGGAATTGATAGAGAAATTCATCTACCTAGGTAGGATAGGCAAATTGATAAAGGGAATAGAGATGATGATAGAGATCATACTGAGAAAGAGGATAATTCCGTACGGGTACAACTCTTATTTGAACGAAGTGCAAAAAATGCGATCTTTTTTGTCTAATAGAACAAACACTAATACCTTAATTGAGTCGGTAAAGATCAAATCTGTTTATCAAAGTGCTTCTCTGATTGCTCAAGACATCTCTTTTCAACTGGGGAACAATCCAATCTCATTTCGTTCCATTTTTAGTCAAATAGTGAAGGATATTCCATTAATAATGCCAAAAGGGGTGGAGGGGATACGTATTTGTTGTTCTGGTCGATTAGGGGGTGCGGAAATAGCTAGAACTGAATGCGGAAAGTATGGAAAAACATCTTGTAATGTATTTAACCAGAAAATCGATTATGCTCTTGCGGAAGTATCCACTCGTAACGGAATTTCAGGTGTCAAAGTGCGGATCTCATATAGTCAAAATAAGAAGGGACGTGCTATATCCGAAACGTACGAAATATAGTAAATATAGTAAATGCAGATGTAGTAGGGGTTGCGAACCGGATGGTACACAACTTGGTTTTGGAAGATATGGCACCAAAAGTTGTAGAGCTGGTCGTCTTTCATATCGAGCCATTGAAGCAGCGCGTCGGGCTACAATCGGGCAATTCCATCGTGCTATGAGCGGACAATTCCGAAGAAATTGTAAGATATGGGTAAGAGTTCTCGCAGATCTTCCTATTACGGGGAAACCCGCAGAAGTTCGAATGGGAAGAGGAAAAGGAAATCCTACGGGTTGGATTGCTCGTGTGTCCACGGGACAAATCCCATTTGAAATGGATGGTGTGAGTTTGTCAAATGCTCGACAAGCCGCTAGATTAGCGGCGCATAAACCATGTTCGTCAACCAAGTTTGTTCAGTGGTCGTAACGTAATTGGTTAGTGGGGCAAAACCGGGCCGGGACTCAAAAGAATTTGGCGAAGTGTTTGTTCCTGAACGAGGGAAGTGGAAAGACAAAGAGGGATAGGGAGCTCGCCTCCTTCTTTTTTTGAATCGCCGAAATTGTACGACGACCCTTCTTGTTCCAGGCATACGACTCTGAGACGTGACGGTGTCACTTTTCCGGCCCGGTAAAGTGACAGTTATATAAATAAGAATAAGAAAGAGAAGCGTGATGTTGTCAGCAATCAAATTATCGTAAATAGATAGTACGGTTGCGTTGTTTCAATTTCTGTTCGTCGGTCCTTGGGTTACGAAGGTGTGGGCTTACTAATACGGAGAGGGTTCCGAATGATAAAGTGTCATGAAAGTTCGTGAAAGAATGTTCTTGTTTTTCGTTGGAAAACCCAACGCCACGGCCACAAAACGAAAAAGTCTCCCGTTTGTTTTGGGAGCAGAGCTTTAAAAGGATATAGTTACCCTATGATGAGATTTAGTTCAACGGATAAGAAGGATAGAAGAAATATGCTATTTGCTGCTATTCCATCTATTTGTGCATTCAGTGCTGCCGTTCCCCCGGCCCCAAAGGACAAGATTGAGTCGCCGCTATCACTTTTTTTGGGGGGCCAATCCCGCGAAGAGTTATGGAAAGATTTTATAGCTCAATTGAATGAAGAAAGTGAATTCATGGACAACATTTTTTTTGGTGTTTACAACGCGAGAAACGGCTATGAAAGCGCCACAGTTCTTCAGGGAATACGGATAGATTTAGCGATAAACGGCTATGAAAGTGCATTTTTGTCGGAATTTGCACCTATTTGTATCTATTTAGTGATCAGTCCGCTAGTTTCTTTGATTCCACTCGGTGTTCCTTTTCCATTTGCTTCCAATAGTTCGACCTATCCAGAAAAATTGTCGGCCTACGAATGTGGTTTCGATCCCTCCGGTGATGCCAGAAGTCGTTTCGATATACGATTTTATCCGGTTCCTATTTTATTTATTATCCCTGATCTGGAAGTCACCTTTTTTTTTCCTTGGGCAGTACCTCCTAACAAGATTGATCTGTTTGGATCTTGGTCCATGATGGCCTTTTTATTGATTTTGACGATTGGATTTCTCTATGAATGGAAAAGGGGTGCTTCGGATCGGGAGTAACCACTAGTGAAAGGGCAAAGGGGGGAAGGACATAGGAAAGAGGGATGCCTACAAAAAATCAATTGATTCGTCATGGTAGAGAAGAAAAACAGCGCACGGACCGTACTCGATCTTCGGATCAATGTCCCCAAAAGCAAGGAGTATGCCTGCGTGTTTCGACGAGAACACCGAAAAAACCTAATTCAGCTCTACGTAAGATAGCAAAAGTACGGTTGAGCAATCGACATGATATATTTGCTCACATTCTAGGCGAAGGTCATAATTCGCAGGAACATTCTATAGTCTTAGTCAGAGGAGGTAGAGTGAAAGATTCGCCAGGTGTGAAATCCCATCGTATTCGAGGAGTCAAGGATTTACTGGGAATTCCGGATCGTAGAAAGGGAAGATCTAAATATGGTGCAGAAAGACCAAAATCGAAATGAATGGAAGATGCCTCTGGAACTTTTTGGTTATTTTGGGTCCAGATGAACGCAAGTCGACATCGGGATACGCATTTTGGCTTGGTAGCGGTGTTATCTCTTGGAGTAGCAAGAAGCAGTCCTGTATAGCTCTGTCCCAAGCTCCTCTTTCTAGTAGCCCTACTAAACCTATGAGTTGACTCGTACATACTCACTTATTCTTGACTTATCTGTGACTGCATATTCCTAGCATTGTACCAGGGAATGTTGCAGACCGACGGGCACTTCGTTGCTGGGCTGGAATAGAAACTGACGTATGGAGGACTTGTGAGATCTTTCACTCTTCGACAACGAAAGCCTTGAGGATGTCAGCGATGTGTTATAGGGACGTCCCGCGATCTTGCTTCTAGAGTACGTACGGGAACATCCAATCGAGTGCCTAACCTTGGGTGCTCCGATCTTGTTCGTGAGGAAGCAAGACTGCCTTCTTCGTTCAATGAATCTGCATACCACCAAGGGCTATTTGAAAAAAGAAGTCTGAATCCGTGTCTTCTCTGCCATTTGATTTCCTTCACCACTAGCCCCGCCAGCTACTAGAGTATAGCTACTTTCGCTACCTTGACTCTTCTTGTTATTATCCAGACCCATCAAGTCATTCAAAAGCAAAGAAAGAAAGATGAATAAGCAAAGCGAAGGCCAAGCCTGATCTCCCTTTCCCTTGATATGGTGGACTCCTAAAATAGGCTTTCTTTGTTCGTATGATTTTTAATAATACTATAATAAGCCACTCCTGAAAATAGGCTGGCTACTCGAACCAAATATTGAACTTGCTCTTTAGCATAGGTAGACTTCACTACCTGGATAGGTCAGCCTCGTTCCCATTTCTCTGGTCCTATATGTTTTTTTTGCAAGTACCATTCCTGCTATTCGCATTGATTGAGTACTTTATAGTTTTCTTCTTGATGGAAGTGTCAAATACTTAGTAGGAAGTCCCGGTGGGTAATCACCAAATGTTCTAGTACGAGTACATCCAGTTCCGGGTGGTCATCTAGTATGGGACCTAAGAGAAGCCCTTTTTTAATCCTTTTATTAAGCCATTGCTAATCCCGTAAGGCAATCCTTCAACGTTGTAGAAAAGAGTTCAATACAAAAGCACACAAAGGCTTTGGACTATGAAAGGCTACCTTTATCATGCATGAATAAGGCCGGGAGATTATGTCCTCAACAAACCTATCTACTACTAAATGACAATTAAAGGGACGCCAACCATTGGAGGTGATACTGGTGATGGTAATGGTGAAGATTCTTCTCTTTTTCCTGGGTACATAAAGATAAGAAGAAGGCAACGAAAAGCACTTAGAAAAGGCTATTAAGAAACTGATCCACTATTTGAAACCTGTCATCCACGTTAGAAAGAGAGCCATGAAAAGCATAGATCCTCAAGGAAAGGAAAAAACACCACTTCGTCTATTTACGATTCCCATAAACCAGGCCGTGCTTTCTTTTATTTAGTAAGCTCAGCCGAAGAGCCCTGGACCGGCAGCACCTGCAAATGAAACATGCATGCCTTTCGCTGCGCGCCTTTATTTGCTTCGGAAATCAAACAATGCATTTCTTCTCAACATAAACATATACCGGTCTTTCTCTCTAGCCTATACTTGACCTTGCGTACAAGCCTATTATCCTATCGGTATGCCTATGTGACCCATATGTGCTAAACCGGTACTTGTTACTTACTTCTATCTATTAAACGTTACCGGTACTTAGTTACCGTGACTTAATCATGTTTAGTACTAAACCTTACTACGTAGTTCATTCAAGCTATACTGACCTTTCCATGTTTTGTACTCATCACTTGCCTCTTCGCTTAGTGCACTCGAAACAGAGCTTCAAGTAAGATGTTTGTGGAACATCTCTATAGCTTGTCTTACCCACCTCTTTTGGTTCCTTAGAAAGAAAGCTTCAAACAGCACCATTGGCCGAAGCAGACCTGGAAGCTGATCTGCGAGTGAATGAAATTGAACGATTAATATCGCCTTTCATGCTAAAATCGGACGATTTCGACCTTTCCGGATGTCGATTGGGATAAGGGTTTGATCGAGAGCTAGGAGATTCGGTTGTTTAACCTAAGAGAAGAGATCCAGTTTACAGAGGAGATGCCAGGGGCGGTGGCTGTTCAAGGCTAAGGAGGAAGGCTTGATTTCTTAAAAAAAAGATAAGATCCGACTATCAAACCAAAGGAAATTGCCAACAAGAGTAGCTTAAAAGCACCTAGTTACCGAGGCAGATGAGAAGAACTGAACAAGCCAAGAAGAGTACTCAATCAAAGCGAGCTTTCATTTTTGCGGGTTATATTTAAACTTGCTTTTTTTTAAGCACACTACACACTACTTTCTATAGGACAGGGTCAGGTAAGAGAGGACGACAAGCCAATGGTAAATCCGAGTTGGAAAAAGAGATGCAACACCCAAGTCAATCTATGAAAAAGCTGGCACTCATCGCTACAGGCACTCACTTTCTTTAGGTCCCAGAAGAGAGCAAATGCTAAATGCCAAGACAATTCACTTCAATTATATGATAAAAGGGCCAAAGTGTTGAAAGAGGAAAGAGGGAGGAATTGATACGAAAAGCGTAGGAAATGTAAAAACTACACACACCACTTAGTAAAATATGCTCTAGTAAATTCAATACTATATATAGGAAGTACGGCGGACAAGCCTGGTATTGTTAGTTAAGCTAGTAAATTCCTTCCCTCACTTCACTACGACGAGGAAATGCATTGGGCTAGCTATGATATTTGGCTAGATAGAGTTGAATGTGAAACACACCAATGTTCAAGTGTTGAGTAGGCAATTAGCAAGGAGAAGAAAAAGTTTTTCAATCCAGGAGTTCTAATCTCTCCTCCTCGCCGCGGGTAATTCGCTGACTTAAGTCAATATGAAAAAGTGTGGAAAATGGGTGGTTGTACTTTCATCGACGAAAGGAACAAAGAACTACAACAATAATACCGATCAATAGTTTTTCTTTCAATATCTACTGGTGCTTCCATGTCTCATTGGACCGATGCAATTGTGTCTTTCGGTCACTTTATTTTGGTTGGTAGGATCCGCCTACAGGCGGGTAACAGGGGTATTAAGATTAGGGTGTAAGGGAAGGAACAGTTGGGAAATCCCCGGTCTCAAAGAGACAAGAGACATACAGACTTTAGGGACTATGGGCAATGAGGGAGGAGCCGAGCGGCGAGGATGTGCATTTACTAAACCTTTTTTGGAAAAGATTGACTTCAGTTCGGAGGCAAATGAAACACTTCCACAACTCGCGGATAGAATTGATTGCCCGGAATCACTTATTGGTTGGTGGTTGGAGTGCATTTCCTATATATACCTTTTCATTTCTTGGTTGAATTCCACTGTTAATCGAAGGATTTTCCTTTGCAATTTTGGCATATTGAAGTGCGTGCATTTCTTCTGGTGAATTTCAACTAGAATAGCTTGATTTCCCACACGAATACGAGAAAATAGATTGGATTTCCAAATAGATTGACTCGGGCTTTCTTGGGCATTTGCTACTCTGTTGAGTTGAGTAAGTTGTTCATATCGAGGTTAGGGAATTTCCTAGCTAGTACCACAAGCTAGTCGAAATAGACTTTGCTATTAGCTTCAAGCCATCTTCCCGGAATATATCGAAGTCAAACCATGATCACTCCTCGAAAAAAGTGCTAGTTTTTGACCTCCCTATTGAAAGTCAAAGTCAGAAGTAGCAAGCTGATATCCGTCTTGTAATTCCAAATTCCTTTGTCTTCAATTTCCTAGTCGAATAGACGAATTTACTGAGAGGAGAGATTTTTAGTTTATTTAGTTTTTCATTTCATATTTTGATGCCGCACTCTTTCTTGTCCGGAGGAAGAATTTCATGGAATAGAATTTCTTGAATTAGCTAGCTATCATAGTTTTCTTTACCCCAAAACCAACACTGACTGGGGTTGTTCAATCTTAAGTGGAGTGAGTTAAATGACTTGGCTTGCTCAATTCCTTCCCGGTGTAATTTCATAAAAGGAATAGCACTCGTTCTGCGGCGCATTGAACCTT
Source organism: Oryza sativa Japonica Group (assembly GCF_034140825.1). Classification (NCBI taxonomy): domain Eukaryota; kingdom Viridiplantae; phylum Streptophyta; class Magnoliopsida; order Poales; family Poaceae; genus Oryza; species Oryza sativa. The sequence continues at coordinate 21,135,938 of NC_089046.1, forward strand.
AGAATGAGCACTTTGACCAGACAAAGCTCTAGTGCGTGGAGTATCCTTTCCTACTAGTCTTGATCTGTCTACTTTAATACCGGGGATTCCCCTGATTTCCTTCCTCTACACCCCGAGTAGTGATTTATACGAATGAATTGCCTGAGCATAAGATTGATTACCTCCTCGTAGTGAGTGGATTTGTGTAGATGGATTTTCCACACTCATTGTCATTCCTTTCTTTGTTTAGCTTTTCGTTGTCTAGAATATCCTAATTTCGTGTACTGAATTTACTAGCTTTTTGTTCCCGCGGACAAGAGAATCTCATAGAAATTCAGTACACGAAAGCTGTCAGCCCCAGACATGGAAGTCTCCCTTGCATCCTTAACTGAAAAGGAGCCCGAGTAGTGAGTTGAACTCTGACCAGCCCAGACTTCTACATAAATTCCTAGCTTTTTAGCTAGTTGATTTGTTTGACATAATATCATATGTGATTTGAGTGTGGTACCTTTTCACGAATTCCACTTTAGAGATTTGCCCCGCCCGACCGAACGAACGAGTCCATCTATTCGGGCTAGTCAAGAAATTCCAATGCGAAATGCAAGCAGAGATTGCCCCGGCGCACAACCACTCCAATCCGCCTGGGTCTTCTCGAATGTGTAGAACCTACTTTAAAACCCGCGTCCTCGCTGAGGAGTGCCTACGTACTTTCTTCATAGAAGAAAGATCAGGGTTGCTTTCGTAGTTCTTTCGAAATGATTTACGGTCATTCTTCTTTATTTTATTGAATACATTACAGCTAGTACCGGATTTTTCCAATTTTTTAGAAAGGTTTATCAGTCCCTGTAAGGTATACTCTTTACCCTTATTGAGGATTCCATGAGCGACTAAGTGGTCCTTTTGCTCATTCCAGAATCCATCCCGGTCCGGGTCTAATTGGGCCATGCGATCGATAATATCTTTCTTAATAAAAATGATTGAGTCTATCTCATCGTCGCTTACTTCCCTTTGGGGAGTTCAAGTTTCAAGTCTGCTTCTTATAACATCATGTTGAATTTGGTGGTTTGATGGCCCGGCATTTTCTTCTCCAAGTTGAGGTTCAGGGTTCGGCGGGGTGTGGCTTGTGGATGGCTCTCCCCGATCTGGAACAGCCCCGAATACGTGTTCCAGGGGAACTTCCGGAATTGAATAAGGGTCAAAACGGGGCTGTTCCCCTTGCGGCACCTCTTCCCCGGGGGAATCCGGTGCGGGTATCTGGCCCGAAAGCCCATTGAAAAAAGAGGACGACGGAGTAGAGGCTTCAGCTGACTTGCCCGCAGCGGATCCGGAAGGACCCGCTTCACTAGGCCCAGGCCCTGGTGGGTTCTCCATAGCGGAAGCAACCTCTGGGCCTTCCACAAAAAAAAACGAAAACAAACCAGAGAAGGATCCAATTAGAGTAGAGGAAAAAGCCTCCCTCCTCCTTCTGACAATATAAAGTCCCAAAAAAATGAGGGAAATAAAAATAAAAATAAGGTAAGGTCTATCGGTCCACAAACCACTGAAGAAAAATTTTCCAATAAATTTTGACACGATACGTTCGTATCTCGAGATTGAGGGAATCTGTCCCCCCATTCCTCGTGAGCTACTTACTAGGAGAAGGCAGAACCAGAAGAATTGTGAGAAATAAGTCAATTTATCAAGTTGAGGCATTTCGATTTGGATTTAAAATAAAACCCTCAAGACAGAAAAAGACTCCCTTTTCTTCCTATTGATCTTGACGTCGGAAATGGTTGGTTTTAATGCTCGCACAGACGAAATAGAATACCGGATTGGACCTTAGCCGCTCGGGAATAGAATCCTTCACCACCAGGAAAGGCAATCGCCACGACGCTGACATCTTTTCATACGTACTAGACCCGGAAGGCGGAAGAAGCCGCTTACACGACTTCCAATACAGACAACTCAAGCAAGAGGTTTGACATCACTCCTGCAACTGCAAGACAAAGACTCAATCAAGCAGCACTGACCGCTATTCCCTACATAGCTAAGATGTCTGACACTGCGCCTAAGAGGCTAGCTTCACTATAAAGAGAAATAAAGCTTGATTTCCCCCTTCATAATACCTATTAAGTAAGTATTGCCATCTCTTTGCCCTAGCTCATCTTCCTTTCTCGGGGCTAAAGAGGATCAGAGTTCTATCCGTTCGTGGATAAGAGAAGACTAGTTAGAAGAGGGAAGGGTGGAATGAAACAATCCAGGGTCAAACGAAGATACTTGTTAGCCTAGCCCCATGTGTATCCGTAGCCTTCCCTGTTTTGAGAATCTCATATTGCTTCGTAGGACGTGTGTCCTTCGTATGTTCCGTCGCCTGTTCCTGGATAAGTAGATTTTCTACCAACCAAGTAGAATCAGCCTGAGAATCAGCAGCTGAGAATGCTGGCAAATCATAACATTAACTACGCCATTCTTGAGCGCCAATCAGTATCCTCCTAGATTCTCATGTGTTGAGTATCAAACAAAAGATCCCATGTTTGGTTGGTCAGATCAATTCGGCTTTACCCATTCATTGTTTTATCGAGGCAAGACAAAAAGGGACAGTTTTCTTATCTTTTGAGGTCTCAACGAACGGTTCTTAAATCATTAACGGATGCAGAAATGGGACAAGTTATTACCGGTTTGAGGGGACAATGGTTTTCTAGGTTGTTTCACCAATCTGTTGAATTGGAATGGAGCTCACGACCGTGAAACCCCTCGTTGTTTGATGGCACCTATCTTGTTCCCTTCGGGGAGAAATACTACTCTTGTTTTTCTTGTTCTTCTTTCTCGAAGAGATGGGTGCACCGCCTTGGAGAAGGTAGTGTGCCTATCGACGACTCCTTTCCATTGTATGGGAGGATATCTTCTTTGTTGTAGCTGAACTGATGTATGAATAAGGAGAGTGTGAATGGGGATTGGAGAATGCCTTGCAATGAATTAAGGATCCTTCTTGTATGGCCTCCAGAGGAGCCTCTAATGACCTTTCCACACCTGTTTTGAAGGGAATCACTCGTGGCAACTCCTAGAATGCGGTTAGAACTTGTTTTTCTTCATAAATATGGGGCTTCTGCCATAGAACCTCCACTCCACTGCTATGATCCGTCTTCGATTCACCAGCATCAGCTACTCTCACCCGAACCGCACGGTTCATAGTCTGCACACCCACCAAATCAATCTTCAGCTAAAGTAATATAGATTGCTTCAAGACAATGAAAGAGTTTGGTGTACTACAGGTGGATGCCCCCTAGCTCATAGGTCATAGCCGTAGTTCGTGCCTTTGGAGTCTAAGAGAAGGGACTTCTTTATACGTTTGAGATGTGGGATCTGTCTAACTCGCACTATGTTTAACCCGTTGACTTCGAAGTGGTCCCACTCTCTTCTATCTCCGAATCTCTTTGCTCTGCCTCTGGGCGCTAATGGATTTTACTTTGACTCTTTACGGCATCTGGTTCAATCCAGTTATCTTGCTCAGTTGTATTCCTTTTCCCTTGCCAGGTTCTATCACAGCAGACTATTTCACTCCCGGAATTGGGTTTGAATCAGAATCTCTTTCCCTTGCCTTTTCAGCTAGCGAGCATACCTAGCTTGCTTCTTGTCACGAGCGGGAGTCGAACCCGCATTGCCCTTCCTGAAAGAGACGTCTCTTTCAGATCGCGACTTTGGTGACGCAGTTCAGTCGGCGATAAAAGCCTTCCTACGTCTGCGGGCCGGTCGGCCACCCAATCCTGCTCTTCAAATGAATCACTGAAGTCCCCAACCCTATCTATGATACCCCCATCCCAACCATTCTTTCTTTGAAATCCTTTACTGGTGGATCCCCCATCCCCATCGACTATTTGGCTAATGCCATCCAAAATTGTATAAGATCCTGAAAACTAAGGGGATTCGCCTTAATGAATTGTAGCCAGTCCTTCAAATCTTCTATGGGATCGAAGAAGAGTTCAAAATCATCATTCATGATCTTGTAGACTATATTCCTTATATTCTCCTCGTCCAGGGGACTCTTTAAGTTGATTTGTTCCCCTACTCTCCGGTAAAGCTCCTCAGAAATTGCTTTTAGGAAAGATGCGTGTTCGGCCGCATAAGCCAGATAAATTGAAGAAGAAGGGGCAGCCCCACCCCCTGTAGAGTTACTCGGGCCAGCCTCCCCTTGTAGCTGGGGTAGACTGGTAGTAGTTTCACCTATAAAATTTTGCATTTGTGGAATGTAGGTTGGAACTACCTGTTCCGGGATTGTAGAAAGGAAGGGCTCCACAGTTGAAACTACCTGTTCTGGCATTTCCGAAAGGAAAGGCAGGACAGCTAAAAATAATTCGCTGTCAGCCGCAGTATAGATACTTCGAGTTTTGGTAACTCTGGAAGTAGCGCTACAGATTGAAGTTTTTCTGCCCCCGATTATAAGTTCTCGTCGACCACGGCCTATAGGAACCAGGCTATCCACTGCTTTTAAGCCTGTTTGCATGGGTTCGTGCACAGATTTACGTTCCAGAATCCCTGTTTTCGTGACCGAATGACGAAATAGATATACGAACTGTATAGGATCATTCGCTGGGATGGGATAAGTGATTCTTTTATGGGATTCCCCTGGGATCGTGGAATCAACTAAGAATGCAATAGGTATTTGTGATCGAGCAGCTTCCAGTATGACCGAAGACTTTCTATCTGCATTCAGAATAACCGCACAATCGGGTTGTTGGTTCAACCCAAAATTTATCTTTTTCGTTCTTAAACGGAATTTTTTTTTTTTAGCCAAATAATTGCTAAAAAAAGTCCCGATCTTCCATTGAGAATCATTGATACAGCTCGCCATTTTTTCCAATATCTCACATCGAAATAAATGATTGGTCTTTAAAAGGAAGGAACGGCATTTTTTACGAATGGGAGATCCTATAAAATGAAGAGCGGTTCGTAAACAAATCAGTGTCTTGTCTGAATCGAGAATAGCAATTCCACTTCTGGAACCACAGATATAGACATTGAAATGGTGAGCATCTACCCGACGCCCGCCGAGATGTGCATTCGTACAAAGTAATTTAGTATAGACCATAGAAAGGATTGTCATTTCCGGTTTTCCGTTTCCCGAGATACTGGTGGTAAGTAATAATGCAGGCATGGCATATTTCGTTGAATCAGTCTTTTTCGCCACATCGCGTATAAAGGGAATCGAACCCAACTCTTCCACTCGCCGCCAATGCGGAAGGATGCCGCCGAAAAGAAAGGAGACTGATCTTAACGTTGGCGTCGGTTTTTCCAAGAAAAGTTTGATTTGATTGGTCTTTTTCATGCGGAACGGAACCGTATTAGTAAGCGGGCCCACACCTTCTCCATCCCTCGATCAATAGTTTATTTCTCTTCTCTATCCCCTTTCTCGAACTGAGCTATTTCGAGCATTTCATAAACAGAGCTCGATAGTCCCTTAAAGTATTCACTTTTCCAGGAGCCGACTTACCAGTTAGTACTGGCACTTTTACAGGAACAGTACCAGAGACTCATCTCGTAAGAAGACATTTTCAATTAGACACTACTAGTCGAGGACACGCGACAAGTTACGTTCTCATTTCGCAGAGGTTCTTCTCGCGATCTTTCTATTCTATTCTTTATGGACCTGAGCTCACTTAATTGCTTTTTGAGGGGGCGCAGCTCATTATCTATGCATTTTCTCATTGGCAACAAATCAATGTCATAGCACTATTTCCACTAATCACTGCACAGAAATGCAAAAACAGAAGAGAGGGGCAGCCCAGACATGAGAGGACCACCACGCACAGCAACGATTTGCTGATTGAAAGCTCCCTAACTATGTGTCTGTGCGGATCAGGAACCAAGTAAGTAAAGGGATGGTTAAAGAGGCAAAGTGATGCCCGCCCAAGCAAGTGGTTTGTTTTCGAGAGAGAAGTGTTTTTTTTGGAAAAGAAGAGCTCTTTCTAAGTTGACTTGCATTGCACAAATCATGCACATTTTTGAAAGTGCTTTGTAAAAGATCTTCAATGGAACGAGTTTCTTTTGACCATTCCCCCCTCTGACTGGGATGTCGTGTGTTAAAGCACAGTCTGGCTCTATAAGTAAGGAAATATCTCTATCCGGTTATTTGTAGTGAAAATCTGTCTCGAGGAGAGAACGAGGAAAGCAGGGAATAGCGGAACAAAGAAAGAACTCTTAGGGGAGGAAAGCTTGCCTTTCCGATTTATTCGCAGGTAAATTCGGAGTTACACGAAGTGGAAGGACCAAGGGCGAAGCGAAAGAGGGCATTTGCGTTCCGGGGAGGGCGTCGCGTAGGCATAGTTCCAATGGTAAGCTGATTCCAGGTACGCCCGTTCCTCTACATCGTTTGACTATCAAAGTCAGGTCAAATGTAGGTGAGTGTTGCGACTCAGTAGCCGTACCTGTTCCACTTGCTTATTATGGGAATAGTTGATTCATTGTAAGGTTCAATCAGGCTGCCTGGCTCTACCTAAAGTCTAAGTCCGTCCCTCCTTCCTACTTAGCTCTCCTCACACGAGAAGCATAGGCCGCAGGTTGACAATGCGCTACCGATGAAAGAAAGTAAGTCAAGCCACCCACGGATCCTTCTACTAAGGAAAGAGTTAAAGCCGAAGACAATCAATAAACATCTTCAACCAATCCAATACAAATACTGAAAAAGAAGCAGTCTACCAACTTTTCTTTCACAAGGCCGCAGGTTGATCTCATGCATTACTCAACCAAGTCAGATAAAAAATGATCTTATCATCGAAAAGGCGCGCAGCGAGATAACAAACACATAAAAAAGGATATGCCCTAACTATATGCATGCCCCAAACTCTATATAAGAACTTTATAAATAAGGCAAAGAGAATCTCATCTCCTCACAGTTCCTTGCCAGCGGATCTTAGTGCCCTTCAAGCGCCCCTTGCGGCTGTGGGTAAGAACGAACATCGTTCTAGCCAGCTAGTGAGAGTTTCCCCATTGATCTTTGATCTGGCTAATCAATTTTCAGGTTTTTTATTTCCTTCAATGCCGCTGGTGCATAGTCAGACTTGCAGGGGCAGCTCAATCAAGTAGAGACAAGACCAGCTGTTGAAGCTTGGCAGTGGAATCCAAGAGATAAGAAGTAGTATAGAGATAATAAAACGGGATTCAAAGTAGTAGTAGTTGAAATAAGATAGAGCAAGCAAGAGTAGTAGTATTGGCAAAGAAGATTGGAATTATTGTATCCACCAATCGAAGCTTCCTCTCCCTCTAACAAAGCAATGGAATGAAATTCTAATCCTCATCCTCATACCTTCAACTATACCTTCCCTCGACCGCGAGCCCTTATACGCTAGAGAAATGCTATTCCTAGACCTATCGCTATCCCCTTTAGGAGGGCTATCCCTTTTACGAGCTAGAGCGTAGCGATTCGTACTCCTTTTGGGGGAAGGTTAATGTAAAAAGGTCCAATCCTCCAGGGCAAAGGTATCTTTTGTTTCCTTTAGAACAATCCTAATCGCATATCCAAACCAAAGAAGATGATATTTATTTGATAAAGCGCATTCTATTATCGTATTGCGACACTGCTCCTATCCCTAACGCTAGCTCTGTTGACTTCATTCCTTGTCGGTGTTGCGAGCCCCTCTACTTTACGAAACGAAGGAAAATAGCAATGGAATGGAATAATGCTATCCATACGCTATTGATATTCCTAGCGCTATCCCTTTTCTTTGCAAAGAAGCCCCTTCCCTTAATAAATTGAAAACATCATAAGGCTTTACTAAAAAAAGTAAGATTTGGCTCGGGTGCATCAAAACTTGCAATACGAAGATCCCTTTCAGATCAGCAGGAGGAGCAGGTTGCACCACTGGTTGGGGAGGAATTGTCAAGCTACGAGTGGGTAGAGTAGTAGAAAATACTTTATTTCTTCTATCCTTCATATCCATTGAACTAAATCTCATCATAGGTAACTATATCCTTTTAAGCTCCGCTCTCCTTATATTGGAGAGACTTGTTTGGGGTCGGCGTTGGTTTTTCCAACGAAAGCCTGATTTTGAGAACGTGAACATGAGCGGTAGACTGAACACCCACACAATCTCGATTTGACACAACAACACTTTCCATGGGGACCAACGGAACAGAGCAACTAGAACACGTAGTTGTCTATTTGTTAGGCAGGCGACTTGAACATAGATTCTTTCACCCAGGTGATCAGGACTCGTAGAAGTATCTGACGTGATTAGGCGGGGACAGGATTCGAACCTGCAGTCTTCAGGTCATGAGCCTGATGAGTTGACCAATTCCTCTACCCCGCTTCTTCCCCCTGGTCTTTCTTTCCCACCGGGGTTCACCTTGCTTGCTTGGCCGGGATAGAACCAGCGTTTAGGTTCCTTGCGGCTAGGCGCGGAGGTTGGAGCTCCTGACGACTGGTACGAACTTGCTGAAAGCACGAGCGTAGAAGCGAAAGAAGAAGCGAGGGGATTCCAAGCGAAAGAAGAAGGGATGAGCGCTTTGTTGCTAAAGCGCATACGTTTTCTTGCTTGATTTTTATACGATTTTCTGAAGTGATCTGTACAACTAAGTAGAAAAGGACAGACGAGTGTGGATACACGTGGTATAGGGATGCTCGTCTCGCCGTAAGTTATTGACCAGTACCAAATGTGACAACCTTCAATTCAAGTTACAAAACCATGAATTTGAAACAGAAGTTAGCGTGCTTCATGTACAACGTTATGATCTTATTTTAGGCATTGACTGGTTGTCAAGTTTTGCTCAAATCACAGTTGAATGGAGTAAAGGAATGCTGAAACTCAAGCATAAAGGCAAGCAAGTGATCTTACAAGTGCAAGATGTCACAGCTGAACTGTGCGGTGTGCCAGGGAACAGTTGACTTGCACAAGGAAAAGAAGAAAGGGCTTTGGCAAAAAGAGAAGGAGCTCTTCTTGCCCGTATGGGAGTGGAAGCTTCAGTGTAAGCGGAAGCTAGACTAGAAGAGAGATTCATCCTAGGCTTTGCTTGGCCAGTCTATTAGTATGGCATCCCTTCTCAGACATAGGAAAGCTCAATGTTTTGTTGCCTGCTTCTTTTTATGGGCCTTCTCTCTTGGATGGTATTATCCACTGGTATATTGTGAAAGTCTCTACAAAGACGAAAGGACCCCATGCCTTCTTTGAAAACGATATCCCTCTTCAACGCTTCCGCTAGCCCTAGACTCGGAATACTCTGCTTAAGAGATCCCCCTCTCCGGCCAGAGAGGATTTGAGTACAACATTGATTGCGGAAGATCTTTGTTCCTATTATTGAAAAGCCTAACTAGGCGCGCAGCGGTGAGTGCGAGCTGCTTTCAAGAAATGCTGGAAAAGAGCCAGTAACGCTATCAGTGAATAGAGCTGGTGTAAAGTCCAGCTAAAGTACCATACAGCCCCACAGGTTTAGCCACACATTCACAGAGCATCTAATCCATCTTTTCCCATGCCAAGGAAAAACAAAAACCAAATCACCTCTTAGTGTTGCTTAGTGCTCAGGTGCATCCTACTGGGTAGTCCTAAACTTCAGTAGTTCTATGGCCACTACATGATGGAATTTAGGCTATAGTAAGACAAGTTAAGGTTCCCACAGCAATGAGGGCTTTAAAATATTCCTCCCAGCCCTTCATCTCTAGGACGTCGGACTGGTCAAGCGGTACTATGCACCCCCACTTTGGTATACCCTCCTAAGAGGAGTACTTGACAGCAGGTGGTGGGTTTTTGGGGATAGTATGACTCGGCCCCCTGGACCATGCCAACCAAGACTTCCCACCAGGTTTTCCTATTTGGGGACAATTCCAGATATGCAAGACGCATATGCATGGAATGCTTAGGTGTAGTGAGGTGGTGTGTGCTTATTGCAAATAGGTTAACCCTTAGTTTATACAAACTACATTTTTCACAAAGGAAAGAAATGGGAATGTTGGTGAATTTTCAAGTCAAGCCATTTATATTTATAAGCCAAAAACCTTTGATTTAAGGCTTTTATTCCCCTGTGGAGTCGCCTGCTGTACGCCCGCATTTTGGCACCGCTTGCCACATCATCATTACTTTGGCCACCTAAGCAACCAAGTAGAAGAAAAAGGGGTTTAGAGTCGCCACCTAAAAAATCACTGAAAATTTGGAATAAATAAATGGATATATATATATCTATTTATATAGTGGCTATCTTCCTTCAAGTGAGAGAGAGGATCGAGAAACCATCGCCCAAAGGTGCTTTCACGAAAGCCGGTCTCCGGGGGTAAAGAACCTTTCTTCACTCTTCCAACCTTCCAAACCATCCACTGGATTTTCATGTTCGTATGTTGAAAGGAATATGTGTGTGTTGTATATAAATAAAGGACTTTCGATTTAGCGTTGTCATTTTTACGAGGTTTTAGATAATCCAATTTTCTGTGAGATTACTTTCATTTTGACTGAATCACTTGAATCAGTTAAAGGAGACGAGGCTTCCGGCCCAGCCAGAGGGGCTGGAGAGGAGAGTTTTGACCGCGGGGGAGGCAGGTCCAGGTAACGGGGAGAATCCGCTAGGCTGAGGTTAAAAAAATCTTCCAAAACTTTTTCTTTAGAGATAGAATTCCTCCCGAGAACACACGAAACAAAAATATGAACTAGGTAAATAGAAATGGAAAAGAGATGTTTCCAATTCATCACAAAATCTAAAGCTTTTTCTACATCCATATGATCTACTTTAGTAGATTGGTATTGCCCATATAATGAAAGCAGATCTTGGTCCATGGAGTCCCAAGAAGGTTGGAACTCCAACCTGTCCGATGCTTTTTCGGCCAAATAAATAGAAAAGTGGGACCAGCACAATGAGCAAGCTGCGCGAAAAACCGCTTCTTTTTCCGGTTCCGCAACAACTTGGGCGAAATGGGGTTCTACCGGGAAACCATGGTCGAGTTTTCGACCTTGGTTACTGGTCGAGCCACTGGATAAGAATCTCTGGAGATCTTTCCTCTCCACTTACTCGTAACAGGCTTTCCCTCTGTATAAGACTTCTTCCGAATGGCATAATTGTCCTGTCCTATTGACACCTCGATCTTTAAAGAAAACTGACTCCTCCTTCTCTTTTAGGATTTGATTGTCGTTGGTCCTTTTTTCACTAATGATCTCACCATAGTAGTTCGCGCGAGGGACTATCTTTTCTATCGCTTGCTTTTCACTCTCAAGACAACGGTCGGTCTCTCTATGCTATAAAGCGGAGCAAAGCGCATGGCGCTGAAAGTTAAGAAAGCTCAAAAACACACACGAACACGATGCAGGGCATAGCATAAATGAGACCGCTGATCATTTTGCTTGACCTTTTTCTATGCTTTTTTTGGGTGACTCACCAACCGACCCAGCAGTGATCGATGACAGAATGGTACGAACAAATCAAAGTCGTTGACCATTATACCGTGCTATGGCACACTACTAGATAGATTGTATGGCTCCGTTGGTGACTTTCTGATCACGGGTTTCATTTGAAAAACCCCAACGCCATTCATCTTGCGTCCGGTCTTTCATGCAAGAGTTTCATTTTTGGCCGCTACTACGTTCGTCGAAAACTTCTTGATGGCACCATCATCTCATTACCTTATTTTTGCCCTTCGACTTCGGCTATGACCAATGCCCCACCTAGCTGAATAGGCGTAACAAAGCTACCTGAAAAAGGCAAGGTGCACCTTAGATTGAAATCGACAAATTGCGTTTTGCCAGATGGATTCTTTAGAAAGATTCCCGGATAAAGTTCAGTATAATATTTAGTTAGAATCTAAATAAAGGCGCATACGTGGGCGGGCAGGGGGCCCCACTACTTCTTCATTCAGGGGGGCTAGCCTCATGACTTCCCACTGGGCGAGGGGTGCGCCTAACCCACCTACTCACTCATCAATTACGGTGTTCAGCTGACTTGCACAGAAAGACCCCTATTGTTTAGTAATTTGGCGCCCCATCTTTTTTTTGATTGACTGTTGTCAACTAATCTTTTCAATGTTCGATTCTACTCTATGTTAGAACATTTCTGTGAATGCTATTTCGATCTAAGTGGTCCTATTCTCTGTCCCGTGCTAGGAAGCATTACTCTTCTTTTCATTCCAAATTCTTCAATAAGACTGATACGATTGATTGGTCTGTGCGTTTCTCTTATTACTTTTTTGTATCCCCTTGTTCCTCGGATACAATTCGATCCTTCTACGGCCAAATCTCAATTTGTGGAAAGCCTTCGATGGCTTCCTTATGAAAACATCCATTTGTATATGGGTATAGACGGTCTTTCATTATTCTTCGTGATATTGACCACATTTCTGATCCCTATTTGCATTTCAGTGGGTTGGTCTGGTATGAGAAGTTTTGGGAAAGAGTATATTACAGCATTTCTAATTCGTGAATTTCTAATGATCGCCGTGTCCTGCATGCTGGATCCTCTACTATTCTATGTTCTTTCCGAAAGCGTGCCAATCCCTATGTTGTGCGGAGCTGAGCATCTTCTATTCGCTGGGATCAAGCTTTTCCTCTGCAGGGGCCTTGTGCAGTAAACCCCCTACGGGCGGTCCCCCGTCGTCGTAAAGTAGTAAAGGTCCCCGCGAAGCTTTCGGGAAGAGGGGTAGTCTTGTGCGTAAGCATAGCATTTCTGGTCGAACCACCGAACCACACATCTTTTTTTGGTGGGAGGGTACTCCGAGTAGTGGGTACCTCGTAGGACCTCGACCCGCCTACTCAGGTCTTGTATGGATATGCAGGAAGGGGTGCTCCTAGGTGTGTGTAGGGGGTGTGTTTGTTCGCGAGAATGGATTCCTCGTCAAGTCAGGGGGGGTGTGGACACACTTGCGCGAATTCGGGTAACGGCTACAAGGGATAAAAATAAAGGAAACTGTACCCGACCAGGGATGGACGTAAACTCGTAAGCTACCGAGGGTAGGGATAATCGTCCAGGTCTTATTGTTTAAAAAAAAGCCGCCCCGCCACAGCAGGCAGGTTAGTTCCTCTGTCGTTGCCGGAGAGTTCTTGGCGAAGAGACCTTAGGATAAGTTGCTAAAACAAACGGGGGGGGGGGAGGATCGACCCGTTCAGTAGAATTCCGAAGAAAGACTGTTGGCAGCAGGTGGAGACATTTCTTTGGCCCCCTTCCAAATAAATGCGGGCAGGGTAGAGCTCGGCGGAGGGTTCGAGAATAGGGTAGGGTCCTGTCCTAATAAAGAAAATAAAGATAAATAAAGGGGCGGGTCCCTTTATGCATGCATCTTCGTACAAGTGGAGGCCGGAAAGATCAAACCAATAGAACCGCTCACATCACAGTAGTCGTAGTTGCGTAAAGGCCGTCAGTCGGGGGGCGACCATAACATAAGGCAATGACTTTCACGGATCTCTCTATCGTTAGATATAACGAACGGGCGGGTTCGAAAGGTAGGGTTTTTGACGGCCCTACCACTAGTCCTGCTAGCCTTCTTTCGGGCAGGAAGCAGGCCGGGCCCGACGGGCGGGCATCTCCCGCTACGCAAGCAGCATGGTTCGCCACCACCCGAGAAGCAAAAGATTCGAGAGTCAAGGCGGAAAAGACAAGCATAGTGGTCTAATGACAAGGGCCGACGACGGAAGCTCGGGACGGAGCCGTATGATGCGGAAGTCTCACGTACGGTTCCCTGAGAAGGGAGTGGCTACCCACTGGAGCTTCGACCAACCACCACCGGTCAATTCCGCTTTGGGGCCACCCCTGACTCTACCATCATTATAGGGGTATGGGGTTCGAGACAAAGAAAGATCAAGGCAGCATATCAGTTTTTCCTATATACTTTACTGGGATCCGTTTTTATGCTATTAGCTATTCTGTTGATTCTTCTCCAAACAGGAACCACCGATTTACAAATTTTATTAACCACAGAATTTAGTGAGCGGCGCCAAATCCTTCTATGGATTGCTTTTTTCGCCTCTTTTGCCGTCAAAGTGCCTATGGTACCAGTTCATATTTGGTTACCCGAAGCCCATGTAGAGGCACCTACGGCTGGATCCGTCATCTTGGCAGGAATTCTTTTAAAATTGGGAACCTACGGGTTTTTAAGATTTTCAATACCCATGTTTCCCGAAGCGACACTTTGTTTCACTCCTTTCATTTATACTCTAAGCGCGATTGCTATAATATATACTTCCTTGACCACTTTAAGACAGATCGATCTTAAGAAGATCATTGCCTACTCCTCAGTAGCCCATATGAATTTGGTGACTATTGGTATGTTTAGTCGGGCGGCGGCCGTTAGGTCACCTATTTTGAGTTATGGACACACAAGCAAGGCCAAAACATGTGTGCCGGGCGTGCGACCCATCAACCTACTAGCAATAGGGGGGAAAACTTAGCATGTCGCAACAAAAGCGTCGATTCGAGGCGTCAGCAAAACACCGCCGTCTGTTCCTAAAACAAAACCCCTTAGCGCCCCGGGGCGGGAGTGGGGGACGGCCCTACGCAGACAGCAGCAGCACCGGCTCTACGAAGTCCGAATCGAATCTTTCGGTTCCCGTGAATAAGAATTGTTGGGCGCGGCGAAGCGAGCGCTTCTAGCTGTTTCGCTTGCTTCTTTCTTATTGTGGCGGCTATTATAGCGTGGCTGAAATGACCGAAAAGCGAGATGAACCTTTTAAATCGATTGATATAGATGGCCTGATCTGTTCTGATAGATCGAAAGGGAATCTATCAATAATAAGGGTTGACCTCTTTCTATCTATTGATGATACAAGATATCTATCTATTCTGGATCCATCAGAAAGAAATCGATATGTATCTGATGGAGTCTACATCGTATGTAGAGCGCCCAAGCGCTTTTTTGGCCAGCTCAGTTCTATTATCCATCGGTCCAATGCACTGGCGCATCTCATGGGGGGAAAAAGCAAATGTAGTTAGTTGTCTTGTTGTTGTTCGCCGCCTCGACACATTCCCCGGCATCGTCCCACACAGAAAGAAAGAGCGTGGAGCCCCGGCCCGACCTGTAAGTCCGCTAACGTAAAGCGAGGAGTTGAGCCTGAACTGGCGAACCGAAGTCACTTTCGTAACCATACTTCCTACAGCTAACACGTGTCCGGTCCAGCGGGAACGCGCAGCGCAAACGAACGTGAGCTGCTTTACCGAATATCCCCCGCTGGCCATCGGGGACCTAGTGGTAAGGCCATGATCCGCAGCGCAGGGGAAGGGATCACTCATTCTTCTATTGGGGACAGGTGCACGAACGACAACTCCAAACGTCAGACATCCGCCGCCTATACCTACCGTTTAGGTGGCACCAGCGAGATCCAGCTAAGGTAAGGAACTTCGTGTCGCGGCTGCTCCACTCCGCTGCGGTCTTTTGAACAGAACTTCGTTGCCTTCCCGCGCGCGAAACGAATGGGCGCAGTGTCGTGGGTCAGTTTTGGGGCGGGGGGCAGAGAGAGACCAGAAGAATGATTCATTTGGATCGACGAGCCATTTCGCGATTCAATAGAATGTCTCTCTATCCATATCTATTCTATCTTTATATGACGGGCCATAAAAAAAAGAAGTATTTTTTTATGGCATGTGAGATGATCGCGCCTAGTAGCCACATATCAGCTGCGCTCAATATGCGGGATTTCCGTTGGATCTGATCTTTCGCTTTGACGAATTTGGACCTAGCGAAAAGGACTCTAAGCCTTCGCGCAAACAAGCAAAGTAGAAGCAAGACGAGGAAGCGGAGCTGTCGTAGAAGCAGTAGCTTCCCCCGACAATATACAATACAACAGCCATGAATAAAAAAGCCCCTAGTTTAACGAGTTCGCTGCTTTTCCCAGGCCGGAGAAGGGCAACTACTTATTGATTGATCGCCTTTCTTTGATATGTGTTCAATTTAGTACAATACAAACTACAACTAGATCAAAGCGGAAGGGCCACTCACTATAGAAGCTATAACTAGCCTAGCCCTAGCCAATAGTATAGTTTAGTAGTCGGCCAAACCCCCATGCTCACGACATGTTCTTGATATTGATTGAGTTGGAGGGAGTCAGAGACTACCACGGAATCCTTCCATAGTCACCCCGGTGACCTTCGTCACCAAAGCGTCACGACAGTTTCCAAGACCCCTCACATAATCTCCTGTGGGGATCAGTCGGAGCACGTAGGAATGCCGACCACTACATAAGCCGCAGGCGGAGAAAGCTCGAAGAGCTTCCCTTCATTCGCTTCGCGGGAGTCGCACACAGCACATAGCTGGAAGTCAGAGGGCCCGTACTACCTGCCTAACCCTTCGCTCCGAGGGACCGTAGAACGGAAAGCGCCTTCTAAACAACTCGGCAGAAGGGAAGGGGCCTATGTATTTGCATGACCCCTGCGGATTTGACCCTACCTACACCCGGAGCCAATCCCCTAGCGGTCCTGCCACCACGCCGCAGAACAGGAGCTCGTGTGGAACCTTGGATTTCTGGCGTAACAGCGGTGGAAGTTATAAAAATATTACGGCCGCATAACATAGGGGCCTACGCTAAGGTCGGCCAAAATATGGACACCCGAAGGGCCCGGCGCGCACAATCCTATCCTATCCGAGCCCGTCATTGCATGCACTTCGGACAGCCGTCCGTAGCATCATAAAGAGCACCTCCCTTTCGAGGTACCCAAATGGAACGGGCTTTATTTGTGTTGTTGGTTGGTCTTTCTCAACGTGGTCTATAGCACGAAAAACCATTCTTTACAAGATAGGGCCGTTCACATGAAAGATAAGAAAAAATCCATTCTTCATGGTCGGGCGCATTTCTCCAAATCCTCCAGGATCACAAGTGGAACGCTAAGCAAGGGTGGGGAGGCTGCGAGCTCCGCGTCGAACAGAAAGAAGCAAGCAGGGGGTGTTGCCGTAGCGCGCCGGGGAGCAAGCGTAGGCAACCAAACTAAATAAGGCTAAAAAAAAAGTAGCTAGCGTTTTTAAGCTGGCTGCCTTTTCTAGCGCGCGTACTCTTCTGTGGAGTCGCACGGAACGAGCCTTGTCTTCCCTCCAACGACTAGCTCCCTTTTCTTGTTCCGGTCACCCTTCTCTTGCCGTGGAAGGACTTTTGCCTGTGGTGTGGTCCATCCCGTGGGCGGAGTCGCCCTCATCCCCCCATTGCTCAGTGCTCCCTGCAGCTTCGCTGGGCTTTACCCGCGTGGACGCGGGCTTCTATAAGAGAATGAAAAGCTCTCTCTTTACAATAAAACGCGAACCGCGCGGAGCCCACCCTTTTTCGTTTTCTGCCGCCACTGGGTGGCCGCTGGGGAAACACAGCCCGGCCGCCTCTCGGGAAAGGGGGGTGGGGGATGGGCCTACCTATCCCGAGGGAGCAGTTGAGAGGTTCCATATGCCGAGCCGAAGGGCAGAACTTCAGTGCGTGATCGTAGTATGTCACCTCGTCTCGTCCTCGCAGCATCAAAGAGTACCTATGCACTATGTTCCGGTTCACTGATAAGGAAGATAGAGTTGGGGTGGAGGTCTACGATGTGATACTATAGTATAGTATGCCCCGGGGGGAAAGATGCGCAACTCAAAACGGAAGCAGGAAGCGTGTTGTAAAAAATGTCGGAGGTTACCAGATCTCTGAGACTACCATCGATCCGACAGAGCGGAACGACCAGAAAAGAAGTGGAGTTAGAAAGCCGTATGATAGGTGGTAACTATCTTGTACGGTTCGGAGGGTAAGCGGCGTACTCTGGGGGAATATTAGGCTCTATCGAACATACAGGGAATTGGGGGTAGCATTTTACTTATGTTAAGTCATGGACTGGTTTCTTCAGCCCTTTTTCTATGTGTTGGTGTTCTATATGACCGACATAAGACTCGACTTGTTAGATATTATGGAGGTTTAGTGAGCACCATGCCGAATTTCTCTACCATTTTCTTCTTTTTCACTTTAGCCAATATGAGTTTACCCGGCACTAGCAGCTTTATTGGGGAATTTCTAATCTTAGTAGGAGCTTTCCAAAGAAATAGCTTAGTAGCCACATTAGCAGCGCTTGGGATGATTTTAGGCGCGGCGTATTCCCTTTGGCTATATAATCGTGTGGTTTCTGGAAATTTAAAACCCGATTTCCTCTATAAATTCTCCGATCTAAATGGCAGAGAAGTTTCCATATTTCTACCTTTTCTTGTTGGAGGGGCGACCGTCCGTTGAACTACCAAAAAAGGGTAAACCAATGTGATCATGACATTGTAGGTGCTTGCGATGGGACGGATGCGACTTCCCTCATAAGTAATGGGTGGCATAGCCCGTAGCAGAAGTCCCCTTTTTTTATCCATTTTTTATTACCCCAGAGGGGCCCGCCCTGGTGGGACCGAGAGAAAGAAAGGACGGGGGGGGGCGACCATGCATGGCACTTCTCGACCGTGTCTCCGAGGGACAGTTGAACGAGCGACTCATGAATGCGTCCGGGTCGGACGAGCCAATAACTCGAACGTGTTCGGTCAGTTTTTTGAGCAAGAATCACAGCGTTACCTTACCTTCACCATGATACGGACTCCAAGTTCTTATGGCAGAGCACGAGGAGTTTCCTTCAATATGATGATGAGAATGGAAACCAGAAGCACGACTGGGTCTTCGTAGTCCGGGATCATACTTATATATCAGTCACAGTAACGTAAGCATGAGACTTTTTGGTAGTACCGGTGAACCAGATGGCCGCGGCGAGGGAATCTGGGACGGAGGACTCGTAATATCTCTATAGATCTGGCAAAAGCGAAAGACCCCTAACGTCAGGGGCTGACCACTGAGCTCACTCAGGCCTCGCTGGGCGGGCCAGAGTGGGTGCGAGCTGGAATTGCCATAGCTTATGGTTAGAGCAATAGGAAAGGGCCCAGCAGAGAGAACAGTCAGGATAACGAGCGCGGAGCCCGCTTGGCAGGCGGCAGGAGCTGCGGGCAAGTGCTTGCTTGGTAGGCCAACAGCCCTGTGAACCGGGCGGGGCACTCGACGAAAGGGGGGCACACTGAGCAAGTACGAAAAATTGGCCCCGCGGAGCTTTCAAAAAGAAAAGCAAGGACCACTACGGGAGGTCGAACCACGGACCGGAGGTAGTAGAACGTGATCCGCACCGGTCAATATTGGATCAAACAATAGGGGACCGTAGCACTGACTTTTTTTCAAGACAATAGGTACTGTTCCCTACCGAGACAAGGGACACTCTCAACGGATCCTCCACGCGCTGCGCTGGGCATACCATAGTTCTTCCGTGCGTCTTTATCGTGGCGGAAACAGAACAAGAGGGAAAGACCCGGCCGACTCGCCCAGGGCTCGAGGGCGAGCCATACGAGAGTGAGTCGAATTCTGTTTACGTTCTCGGTTTGGTTTGGGCCCCTCTCGATCTTTTGCGTATAAGGGAGGGGGGAAGGAGTCTAAATCTATGGACATTAATGAACCACCATTGATGGACGTTGCACATGACACGATCAATTCGACTCGACGGTCCGGTGCTAATAGAAGTCGCTTACTCTCCGTCTAGCGAAGGTGCCAGGGGCAGGGCTTTTTTGTAGTAATAGTGGGCGGGTCTCATGGGATTTCATCTATGCCGGCCGTCGGAATCAAACGAGGGTCGAAGGACCATTCGATTCATTAAGGGGGACGGCCCATTTGTAAGGCGGGGGCCCTGATGGACGACATCCCCCGGCCTCGATTCTTTTGCATAGTCTGGGGGCCGGCCGCAGCAGAGCTGCGGGGCATAGCGGCACCCTCGCCTGGCGCCATTCTCGGACCTAGCAGCAGATGGGCGGGCCGGGCTTGAATGAAGAGCGGACCAGACTCTTCTTTGTTTCAGCTGCTCCCACGCACGCAGACCGGAAGATCCCAGTTGTCCTGGACTAGACAAGTACGTAGAGATCTTCGTGGAACCGGGGAGGGAGTCTCAATCGATCTTTTCTAGGATTCCAACTCACGCCACGCACGAAGATTTTTCTATTGATAGAGTTAAGGGCTCGGCTCCCCCGACTCTAAAAGGTTAGGTTACTACCAGCTTGCCTCTACGGAAGAGGTGTACTTTGTATTGTCTGGGGGTCATATAGATCGGAACCCGGAGCGAGTTGAACGAAAACCTTACCCACAGCTACAACTACTGGCGCTTCAAAGGGCTTAGATTCTAAGGTAGGGGTGGAAGCCGTGAAAGCCTTTGGTACTTTAGTCAGGCGAGCAGCCCTTAAACAAAATCAAAGGCGCGACCATCCCCCCTTCCCCTATTTTTTGCATTTCATTCTCTATTTGGCCCGCCTCATGAAAAATGATAGGCCTATTGATTCGAAGTAAATACGAAAGGGTCGGTCAATAGCATAGCTATTTTTTTTTCTCCTTTCGAAGGAAAGGCCTTCGCATTCTTAATCTGGTAGGGCCGGACGGCTTTGTTTGCCCTAGCTTGGCGAATCCGCGCCCCTGACCGTTCTCGCGAAGTCTTTGCAACGGCTGGGAAACCAGTCTACGAAGCGAAGCCTATTGCCACGCCGACCATCAAATACGAGATTGGGCCCCTTCTCAAAGATGGAATGGCCCAGCCCAATAAAGGAAGGTTAACGTACGCGATGCCTTCCATTTGTACGAATGCGAACATACCCGACCGGACGTAGAGCCAAAATTCACTGGCAGACCGAGTCGGGCGCAGGTGCCAGATCCTTAAAGTAAAGTCTCTATCAGCCTAGTGTACCAACCACGTGGTACGACGGGCACTCAAAGACCTGGCGAATGAGGGCCCACCCCACCCAAGAGCGCTTATGTCATATGGGAACTCTTGGCTGGAAACAATCCTTATGATTTTGATATCCGGTTAGAATAATAAGAAAGAATCTAAGTCCAGGTTGGTTGGTGAGCCTAGTGATAGGAGACTATCTAGCTTGGTTCGGAGAGCACTTGTTGGGTTTAAGATTAGTTTTTTGCTAAATGTTACGGCCTAAATGCTGAACTATTGACCCTACTTGTTCGGATGGGTGTTCACCCCAAAGTGTTCCCGGATTGCATGCATACATCCGTAAGTAACTTAGTGCAACATGGCAAATTTCATTGAGAGGAATTAGCAAAGAAAAGAAATCTTCTTTCTGGGCCTAAAGAGAAAATAGGCTTCAAGTCTTGAAAGAATTCTTATAGCAAGTTACCCAAGCACATATGCTTAAAACAGTAGAGAATAGTGCATAGGTGAAGGTGTAAGGGAAAAAATCTACTATGTTTTCGTTCTTCGCTACTAGGTGTCAACAACTTTTCCAGTCCAGTAGAGAGCCTTCCTTGCTCATCAGGAGGTGCCGCCGCCCCACACACTTCCTCACTTTTTCCACCCCAAAAACCTGTGATTGACATCCTTGGTTAACCCCCTCATCAAGACATACCCAACAATCTTTAGAAAGCACATCTCATGCACAGCTTTCCATCTATCTCTTCGGGGGCTTCTTCTTCCGGCTTCTTCCCTCTTTTCACTCCAAGTACACCGCAACCGAGAAAAGAATGCATGTTCGGCATTTTTGGTCTTCACATTCAAGTATCTAGAGTTGTTTTGCGTTTCCCGTTAGTGTCCAACGGCAAACTTCCCAAGTTTCTTCAATAGACTTTCTTCGGGTACGACTTTGCCTCCCTCCCAGGCACGCTAGCCGACTGAGTTAGAAGAGGCGCCTTGTTCCAAGAAAGGATATGTGGCAGAGACAAGATCATCTGTGGCTACGTGATACGCTTGTTCAACTTCGATTTCTCTCATCTCACGAAGCTCTATTCGAAATGAAAAAAGCTCGTGCACCGATGTATTTTTGGTTGCAATGGGCTTCTTTGTTGAATTAAGGTAGTAGCAGTACACCAATTGAAAGATCCCACAAGGCCTCCCTATAATAAATAATGTGAAAAGTAAAACCTTGGCGGCCTGGAGTGGTGTATAGAGTGGAAGACATGGAACGAACCTATAGGTTCAGGCTTCGAATGAGGAAGTTCAAGACATGTAACGAGCGGTGAATAATGTGAACGGTGGGGGCGGCTCATTCTTTCCGTTCTCTCTCTTACGTCTTATTCTCATTGTTGTCTATTACCGGCCATATCAGTCTCTGCGTATGACGTCTCAGTCTGTACTCACTGTATACCAGGTGTACGGAAGACGACTTGTTTTCAGCACTCATCTTTTCAAGCTATGATGAAGTAAACACCAGAATAGGTAGGAGCCCGTGTCGATATGCTTTTTCTTCCTCTGTAAATCTTTCGGTTTCTTTGTCTTAACTCGACAAAATCAACTTCTTTTGGGAGGCTGATACATATTTTTTTCACTAAATGATCGTGGGGCTTTGTGCTTTCATGTATTGGCTGATGTGTCATATTGATGCTTTTTTCACTCTCTTTTTGAAGAGCAATCATCCACACCAGGCTCAGGGACGAGGATGGGAAGTACTTACTTTACTGGTGAAGGAAAGGAAAGGGCATGATGGGCATCTATCTCGATCCGGCAGAGGCGGAGGCCGAGGAGGGAAAGAAGGAAGGTAGAGCCCGATTGGTGTCGAAAAAGGTTATCATCCCACTTTTGGCTACTATTACTTCTATAAATAAAGAACGTCGGTCGGGGCTTTCTGGTGATTTCTATATAAGAAAACACTTTGAGAACTTGGCATAGAGTCGGTGATCCTGCTTTCATTGAACGCATATAGAGAGCGGTCTAACAAATGAACCAAACTAGTGCATCAGCAGTGCATCATGCTTAGGTGCAACACCATCAAACTATGACACCACACTTGAAACAATATCTTGACAAAAAAGACTTGTGGATGTGGGCAACTTACTGGATTTGCACAGTACCAGGAGTTAAAAACGGAAAACTTACACCGTTAAAAAAAAACATACTCCATACCTAGTTTACCTATTATAAGTCCTTGTGGGAATATGGTCAAATTCCACTCATACCTGTAATATGACTCCTCAATCCTTATGCATGCGTAGGCTTCACTTATTATTTTATTTGTGTTAGAAAGCCTGCAAGATACATTACCGAATGTTTGTCTTTTTCACCATAGCTGTTCCCAGTCCCACTAGTGCTAGTATCAATAGTAACATCTTTATTGCTTAGGATATTTCATCCCTTTAGTGTCCAATAAAGAAGTTCATATTTGCAGGCAATGCACCCACTTCACTTCAATCCAAGGGAATTCTTTCGTTCAATGAAAGCGAACTAGCGGGCAGAATTCCTCTGAGTGCAATTCCCAAGCAAGGTCACCCACTTAAGTATGGTACCGCGCTTCCCTGTACATATAGAATCCTTCCTTTGCCTGAAACAATTCCACCAACCAAATCAAGCCAGCCGGGTATCCTAGGAGACAGGGGAAAAAGCACTTTACAAATCACTCGCTGGGTCGGGGGATGCTTATAAGAAATCAGTAGCTGGGGTTGGTAGTCCTGGAACAGCTTTTCCTGCATGCCTAAAAGAAAGAGTTGGCTTTGGGACAAGACAAGCAAGGGCGAAAGCTTCACAGGCCGTCCCAACTGCTTTACCTGCTGTCCCTACTATTCATTCTTCGCCAAGAGAGCTATCACTTCACAACTCAAGTCCGGGAGCAGTCGTTTTTCCGGCTGCAGCATCTCACTAAGCAACATTGCAAACTATTCGTTACACTAGTACTGCTCGATCAACTAGTCCCGGGATTGCATTCTCTACTGAACTAACTACTGCTTTCCGAGGGAAAACACAACATAGTGCATCTGAAGATGTGCGAAAAAGTCTAGATTTCATCATCAAACGTAGTGAGAGCAGGTTGCAGGTGTTTTATACCACTGGAACAATAAGTTTCCATCTTAATGAATCTAGTCAACAAGGTTCGCAGGATACATGGATATACCAGATATACCAGTTGTTTATGAAGGTTGGTCTATTACTATAGTGCAGGACTACATGAAATCGAAATCAATCAATGTTTGTTTGGGTCAGACGAAAAAGAGACATCAAATAACGCTGAAATTGCCTACAGAAAGTCGGGATCGACTGAAATCTATGTATGAGGGCCACTTTCGCTAATTGCATTCATCAACTGGATGCTTCTTTAGCTTCATGGGTTACAAAATGTTGTATGATTTGGAATATTCCTATCTACACTGTACACAACTGCTTTATAACTAATGCTTTGAATGCAATGAAAATTCCAGCATTCTACACAGTAAGCTTCATGAATCTACTCGAACCTCTGTATATTGTCAACAGGCTCTGATTTATGATAACCTGATTCGGTATTCTTCAATGAAACATTCTATGACTGTGATTGATAGTGGTTATGGTACAAAGATACTGGATATTTGCTTGAAAGACAAGGATGAGACCCACCACTGGATAAGCGAAGAAGAAGCAAAAGGGAGTGTGTGAGTATCCTTTCTTGAAATAACCGTTTTGGTTACAAGTGAATGCTTTTCCCGGCCCTGGCATAAACCTAGCTGCTTTGAAACAACATAGGTCCACGTAACTAGCTATTAAATACGTATATCTTACCAGTCTCTAAACACCCATCTCAGGCTAACTACTCTCATGCTTAGCCCCAACTACCTTCTTGTTCCCGAGTTCCTCTTTCCTCTAGTTCCCAATAGACTGATTTAGTCTTAATAGTATTAGTGTTGGAAGAGGGCAGTCCCAAATGAAAAAAGCCATTTCTCGATCCCAAGAATCAAGCTTTCATCCTTTTCCGCTATCGTCAAGACAAACCTTAAAAACATTCCACCTCGACTATTTCATCCACAGAAGCGTATCTGACAACTATGTCATCATCGTTTTTTTCTTCCGAAAGCTAGAAAGGG
The DNA here is from genome assembly GCF_034140825.1 of Oryza sativa Japonica Group. Taxonomy (NCBI): domain Eukaryota; kingdom Viridiplantae; phylum Streptophyta; class Magnoliopsida; order Poales; family Poaceae; genus Oryza; species Oryza sativa. The sequence goes on from NC_089046.1 coordinate 21,160,618, forward strand.
CCTACCTAGTGCTTGCATTTCGGGGTAAAGTAGCTTTCCCCGGCTCAATAAGAGCTGCCTGCAAACATGGAATGCCAATGCAATGATCAGAACTTCCTTGCCAAGGACAATCATAAAAGAAAGGAAGAAGTCGACATCCTGATTTATTATCAGGCTTTGACCTTTATTTTATGACAGGCGAGTAATAAGTGTACGTGCCTTTCCCTTTCCATACCCTAAATCAGGTTTGATTTGAGCCTGGGTGGATACTGTATCAATAGACTATACTATGTCAGTACGGGACTAGAGACAGTAGGGGAGATCCTTGGATCACTTCTAAGGAAGTCTAGTCTGACTCTATAGGGTAGGAAAGAGCAAGAGAGCAGTACTCGTGTTATAGTCCTTCTTGAATAGCATAAAGCGCTAACTTTAAGAGCAGCTAAGAAGTAGACTCATCCCCATGATAAGGTCTTCTTATAGCGTTAGTGCTGGGCACTTCTCTTTTAGCGCTTGCTGCTTGCGATACGATAATAGCTGTGTTATTGAGCGGGAGAAGGCAGATCCACTTTACGGGAAGGGGAAAGTCGACTAAAGTAGGTTAGCTGATGTCTGCGGCCGCAATTCCTTTTCTAGCTTTTCTTGCAAGCTAGTTTCTAAGTTTCCAGAATCTGGCAATACTACAGCTTGGGACCAAGATGATGCTTCATCGAAGACCACACTCGGGATGTATAGCAAGGGTTCGTATTCGGGTCACAACACTTCCACCCTTTTCGCTCATTATCATATCCAACGAATATACATCGGATAGCTTTCTTGTCGAATTTACTTCGTAGATGACGGGGCACAAACACATAGCATACACAACCAAAAAAACGAAAGTGACTTCATAGTCTACTTGGTAAGGGGGTCGACGATTCCATAGCTTCTCGAATGGTGAGATTCAGCTTTAAGGGAGGAAGGAAATTAAAAGGAAGGAGAGTTGGGAACCAACGGCAAAGAAAGTATCATGTTGCTCCTCGGAAAACGCGTATAGTAGTCTCATTGGCCTTCGTCGATGGGACAAACGCTCCAGTGTATGCGTTACAAGGCAACTAGCATTTTGGATTAGAAGTTCGTGAAAGTATGTTCTCGTTTTTCGTTGGAAAAACCAACGCCGACGTCAAGATCAGTCTCCTTTCTAGGAGCAGAGCTAAAAAAGATGGGAAATTCCAATGATTCTTCGTTCATTAGAATGTCGATTCCTCACAATCGCTCTTTGTGATGCTGCGGAACCATGGCAATTAGGATCTCAAGACGCTGCAACACCTATGATGCAAGGAATCATTGACTTACATCACGATATCTTTTTCTTCCTCATTCTGATTTTGGTTTTCGTATCACGGATGTTGGTTCGCGCTTTATGGCATTTCAACGAGCAAACTAATCCAATCCCGCAAAGGATTGTTCATGGAACTACTATCGAAATTATTCGGACCATATTTCCTAGTGTCATTCTTTTGTTCATTGCTATACCATCGTTTGCTCTGTTATACTCAATGGACGGGGTATTAGTAGATCCAGCCATTACTATCAAAGCTATTGGACATCAATGGTATCGGAGTGCGCCTCTTAACGAGGGTGATTTAAGTGCAACGAAATGTACCGGTGGTTCGCGAAGCATCTGGCTTACCGGTCATCTCCCATTCCCGTCGTCGAGAGACTAAAAGAACTATAGCATGCCAGAAACGGAGAGTTGAGGTGGTTAGACCTATACCCCGAAATGCTCCCAGCATAGGAGCCTATGGTTCCATTCTTGTTATTGCTGGAGGTACACATACCTCTTCTCGGTGTGGTGGAGCGATATACGAAAAATAGATGCTAAGCCTGCAATGTCCGATAACGGGGCTTTAGTAGTGAATCTATCGGCACCACAGCAGTGGCATACAACTTTGGACCTAAGGGCCGGCCCCGTTACCTTTCGGAATGGGGGATCCCCGTTGGCAACAACCACGGTAGTAGTTGCGGAACTACTGGGCCAAGAGAGGACAACCTGTTGTTCCTGCTCCTCCTTCTTCGCTTCGGGGACGGAGGTCCTACGGTAGGTAAGAGCACGCACAAGCACTTGACCGAAGGGGACCAGCGCTTCTACTCCTCCACCGAGGAGCCGTTCTTGCGAGAAGCAAGGGATGTCGTGAACGGTGGGAGGTCAAAGAAAGAGAATTGACCTCTGAATACAGTGATCCTATGATCTAGATAGACTCCGTCCTTTTTTTTTTAGATAAGGGTGACTCAAGAAATTGGGGGTGGGACCTGCTGGCATAATGCAGGCTGGAACGTGGGAATTCGAGGTCTCATGAACGACTTTTTTTCGTGGACAAACATACTTTCCGGTCGGGCCTATGGATCCTTTTAGATCTACGGGCCGGCCGTTCACATGAGCATAGGGAATCTATACTCGAGCCTTCGACTTGGCCCCTGACAGGATAGGTGAGGAATCACTCTTGATCTGATCTATTGGGGCCTACAACTTCGCCAAAGCCGACTAGCATCCCTTTCCACTGCGCATTTTTCGAACAAAGAAGACTACTAAAGGATCGAATTCGCTTTCCGTGGTGAACTGGCCGTCCCATACCTTCATTTTGTCTCATGTGTGTTGAACATTGTCTTCCTCGGTTCCAGCTTCACTGATGTAGGTAGGGCTGGGCGAGAAAGGGTCCCCTCTTGCCTATTAGTAAGCGGGCCTTCGATTCCACCGGGGTCTTACGGTCTCATAGAGGGGGGAGAACTACCTAACTAAAGAAGAATAGTGCTCTTTATAAATAAGAGTAGGCGTGGAGAGCTTTTTGCGGGGAAACTTGCAAGTAAAGTTTGGGGGGAGGCGGGCGTCGACCCAACCTTATGAGTATTCGGACTATAACAGTTCCGATGAACAGTCACTCACTTTTGACAGTTATACGATTCCAGAAGATGATCCAGAATTGGGTCAATCACGTTTATTAGAAGTTGACAATAGAGTGGTTGTACCAGCCAAAACTCATCTACGTATGATTGTAACACCCGCTGATGTACCTCATAGTTGGGCTGTACCTTCCTCAGGTGTCAAATGTGATGCTGTACCTGGTCGTTCAAATCTTACCTCCATCTCGGTACAACGAGAAGGAGTTTACTATGGTCAGTGCAGTGAGATTTGTGGAACTAATCATGCCTTTACGCCTATCGTCGTAGAAGCGGTGACTTTGAAAGATTATGCGGATTGGGTATCCAATCAATTAATCCTCCAAACCAACTAAACCGGGGAAGCTGAAGCGGAAATGCAATTCTCGGGTGAGGGAAGGGGGAAGCTCCAGGAAGGCTTCGCTCGCTCGCTCAAAAAGCTCTAACGCTCGTTTACGGGTGGAGTGCATAAGAAGCCCTTATTGAAGTAGGGCGAGGCCTTACTACACGAGCTCGTAAGTCAAGCACGGAACGAGCCTTGTCTACGAAGCTTCGCTTCATCATCTTGCTTGCTTCTGGCGAAGCTTAACGCACTATAACATAGGCATGCATGATGGTATGGTAGGGTCCAAAGATACTTTTAAGGCCGACCACTACATAGGAGCGATAGGAAGCCAAGCCGTCAAAAGGAAAGGCGAGCAGCCCTTATTGCAATAGCAAACGGCCTACTTATAGCCCTATTTAGACTCTTTCTCGGGGACTTCAACGGGCCTTACATACATAATTTGAATTGCTCTGACATTCCACCTTTATCATGTTCAACGCCCCAAGAGCAAAAATGGATAAAATCAATATGTCCATTTCTTTAGAAGATTTTCTGCTATGTTTGCAAAATGAGTACTCGTGTAGATATTCCCGAATCTTCCATAAAGATAAGTTTGATTCATTAGTTAATTCTTTTTTTCCAGGAAATTATGAAATGAAAAAGATGGACATCGCATCGTGGATTTAACGTTTCAATTTGGGCAAGAGGGCCCTGGTTATGTCGCAAAAGACGACATTCTAAGTTTTCCTCCTCCTCTCCGGTCTGCATGCAAGTACCTCTGGTCCTAAGCACCCCCGAACGGCAACCATCTATAACTGATATCGACAACCGATACGGATTCTCTATCGATTGAAGGAGCTCGTGAACTGGAAGTCGTTTTTCACCTCTGAAGTTCAAAAGATGGATCAATCTTACATCTTCTCCGGTGTCAGAAGTACTATGTAGCGGGAGTCCGAACGCAGCAGAGAGGTAAGACAAGCCTAAACTTTTCCCATGGGACATAAACCTTTTTAGTAGCCGGAGATTGGACCCTTCCCCAAAGTGGAATCCATAAAAGTAGAATCTCATTGTGCGGATTATCCGCCGTAGCATGCGTCCATACAGCATGTGCTAGAGCGACACGTGGGAGAATGAGAACCCAATCGTAGCTCAATCTGGTCTACGGCAACAAAGAAGACCAAAGCGAACCTGCTAAAAGATACGACTAGGGAGTAAAATCCAACCTATAGGTCTCACTTTCTTTGATAGTCATTCGTACCTACACATTCACCGGGGCAGTAAGAACCACAGGAATCCCAGACATGCTGGTAAGGAAGTCGATTTAGTTCTGTGTTTTATCCAGCCCCCGGCTCCAAAGGATCGTGCAGTAGATGTGTCGGGTCGAAGCTTAATCCTTAATAGCCAACCGATGCCTGGCACCACCGCTAAGCACAAGGGCAAGAAAAAGATTGGCCTTAAAAGATCCAAATACTTCCTTGTGGGTTTATAAAAAACCATATCATATCGAAGAACTTGATGGTCTTTCCCCACCCGTTCGATTACTTCTTAAAAGGATTAGATATAGAAGAAAAGTAGTCTACTCAGGAGAATGAGATAAATGCTCATAATATCGCTAGTAACCAACCACAAAAGTAAACAGATGGAGGTCTTTCATAAAGAGAGCAATTTATAGCCCCAATCCTATTTTCCGTGTTCACTTTCAAATGAACATATTTCTGAAAAGTGAATTCGCTCTTCCTGGGTTTCCAGGATCTTCTATTCTGCGTTTCGTTGGTAGATAGCACACCGGAGGCTTGGAAGGAAAATAACAAACCCGAGGAGGGTCGTCCGCTATGAATGAATAGTTGGAAAATCTTATCCGAAAAAGAAGAGTCAGCTGTTTGGCCGATGCTGCAAACCAGACTTCTATCAATGTCAGTGCTTGGGGATCGGGTAAAGCGAGATCACTTTTCAGCTTGACCGTCTCAGTAGCTCCTCCTTCTCTTCTTTCTTCTTGAAATGGAATTAGCTGCCCCTTCTCTCCATACCTAGTAACACATGTCTTTCGTATTTATTGTCCTCATCCCCTTCGTTCTTCCTTCACTCCGTATTGCACCGACGAGCCTCTCCGCCATCGGATATGAGCTTCATTCGTAAGGGGAGTTGCATGCATAATTCACCGAATATTTATGAACCTATAACAACTCTAGAGTACGGAAGACTGATCCCAATCATATCGAAAATCATGTCGTTTTACATCAGGGTCGGCTTACTGCGCACACCCAATTGAAGTGTAAGCAGATAGACTGAATTCACTTCCTGACATTGCATAATAAGCAGGTATGTCTGGGTAGTGAAAGGGTAAGCATACATAGGGTGGTCAGCGGTTTCCCAGCTGCTTAGGATAGTGCTCACCATAAAAGTGGCTTCTGGCTGGACAACACAAGATCTTACTTCACTTATGGGCATTTTTTGCACTTTATGCCCATAAATACACAATTGAGATGAAAATAATGCACGGATGGGGCGGATTTCTCTCTACTTGTGCCGCTACGCACATAGATACTAAAGGTAAATCTACACGGAATGTGGTGTAAATCTACGTAAATAAGAGATAAGTAACCCTATTGTCTCTTCTCCATTTGTATATGGTGAAGAATTCAGTCTACATGCAGTGTTGAATGACGAGTCAAAGTTCATGTGAATAGGGCTCTCAAGCTATTTTGTCATAGCTTCTGTGTGACAATTCCAGAATTTCTTTGTTTTAAATATATTTTATCCATGGATTTTCAATCCACACCATCAGTAATATATAATAAATATTACTAAATAAATATTTTTCTCCGCGTCCATTTCTCTGTATGCGTGCAAGATCTCTCAGCAACAAGAAAGCGAGGTCCATTTATCAACATTTCATCAATATCTCCATCTTCCTTGTCAAGTTCCCTAACCCCCTTTATAGCTTCACGCTGTTTGAATAGTTCCAATTAATGGAATCGAAGTCATTACACGAGTGAGTTTAGCAAGTGGAATATCTGACTTTGAAGGAGCTGCTGCGAGTTCTCGAATTGTAGTTGAACTGGCGTTAGAGGCTAAACTTACTACATTGGCACTCGCTGGGAAGGCTGTTTTTCATTTGGTACTGAAGCATGAAGCAGGTAATATCCAACTCTTATTCGTCCGAACACTTGACTTCAAAACTTTCATCCTGACACGGTTTGTTTTCACATCAAACCCCGGAGTTCTCCTTATATATTTTATCAGATAAGATAGTAGGTCTGTGAGCTGGCAAATTAGTTTACTTCCTTACGCCGCTTTGCTTTCTGTAAAGTCAGCACTATGCTTCTTAACTTAAAGTGCGGATGCGATGGCATATGTGTACAAGATCCTATAGAGAGGGAGGGCAGAGGATTGAATTCTTTACCAAAGGATGCGTCGAAGCGTGACAAAGAAATGGCTGTCAAAGAGAAGGCCAAAAATGCCAATCTTCAAGCCAGAGGCGAGGGACAACAACCTTTGCCCGGCGGGGCGGCGGCTTCCTCAGAAAAAGAGAAAACTCTCTCACTCTCCTCTTTGACTGAACACTTGAGATAGATATTGATCATAGATAGGATGCTGGGTTAAGTAAGAGGATTTTCATTTAGGTGAAATTTGGTCAATATGTATCCCGCTGGGTATGACTCGTAGTCAATCTCTGGAGGATATGGAGGATCATAGGCTAGGTAACCTTTTCACTATTCTTTTTTAAAGGTACCTTCAAGTAACCAGGTCTCTTCATCCTTATCGGGCACTCCCACAAGAGACAATTCTTTTTAGCCTCTAAGAGACAAAAAGAAGAGCCTAACCAGGACCTTGAGATAACAGCCCATAGGGTAGCCCCTACAGAGCAAAAATCTAAGGTCGGAATACCGGAGTTCTTTCTTTGCTTCCAAGAAAATAGATTCCTTCTTCAACCCAGGTCATGACCGAGGGTGGGTATCTCACTCGCATATCTAGAGCCCAGCATCTCTCCTGAACGACACCTTCTGCAGACTCTACTGGTGGTATTCCCCGAGGCGAGGGTAAATATGTGCATTCATATCGGTCAGGAAACGACAATGACTCTTCTTCTTTCCGGGAAGCTATGGGCACCTCACAATTCTTAGACGACATTAGTGGAAGCGAACATTCGTAGCATTCATTGTCACCGATCATTGACAAAAGAAGAAAAAGAAGCCGTACGACAACTTAAGGAATCTTTAGATTTGGCGGCTATAGACTCAAAGGGCACAGACAGGCTGCTGGTACTGTTTTTTTAGCTAACTAAAGTCCAACTTCCTTTGCCGAAAGAGGATGAAACGGACCACCCGATACCAATGAACTCACCAAAAGTTCACTGATCAGATCAACCACTGATCGCTGAGAATTCCAACCCTTTCTATCCCAGCTTCTACTCCACACAGTTGTTCTCGACTTCTACTCTCGATACTTATCGTAGTTTATTTTTCTACGGTTCCTTCGGGCTAGGGTTAGTGTCATTTCCACTACTTTTGGGAGTGTTATGATCAGCCAAGCTCGACAATTCTCTCAATAGTACCTCGTTTTCATCTAAAACACTGCTTAAAGCTCGATGGGCCGTATGGCCAAAGTTTTTGAACTCATCTCCCCCAATATGATGGGGTTTAGTACCAACTAAGCGGCCATCGCTGTCATGAATTGATATTCGCTTTTTACTAGTAAGTCCCATGGTGATATGAAATTCCTTATATTGAACTAATAGTTCTGCCCAATTCCTGTGGAATTGTTTCTCATAGGTGTGTGTGCCTATCGCCTGCCTTGTTGTTTTTCCTGTTCAACCACCCCAACTTGTGACGTATAACGATGCAGGTATCTGGCCAGCATTGACCGTTCGAGTTGATGAGCGGAACCCAGACCCATGCCAACTGGACACCCGCAACGTATGTCCACCCGCCCTTTCCTTTGATAAATCCTATTCCTATCGATTTAGCTGCATAGGCAATACGACGTTACTACGAATAAATGACGAGCGAACCCTCGAAAACCGAATCGGGATTATCCACTTGAACAGATGGGAAACACAAAGCAAGGTATCATTGTTTATAAATGTATCGATTAGCTCTGTTGATAAGGATCATGATGAAATTGCAAGTACGGATGGATTGAGACCCGATCTGTTCCGATCCTTTGGCATGGGAAATCCTTCCTTTTACTCTCTCTTTTGAATGAGTCGTGGTGCGCTCATCAAGAAGGGGAAAGATGGATGGGAAATGCTTGTCAAGCTCGGTTCTTTAAAGAATAGCATCCTCGTCTTCCTAGTGAAAAGCGCATTGGGATTCTCTACTTGTGGTGGTATAGTGCTGCTTTTAGTGATTTGGAGGGTGCCTCCCGTGGGCATGCCTGCTACGCTGATTAAGCGGGTAGGCAGATGGATTGATCTACTCGTTCAACTTGCTTGTGTTGGTGAGTTGTTCTATTATTGATTGGTCGAGCCCGGAGGAAGAGTGGCCTTGAGTTTCTCGATACATAACATTGTCTAAATCAACCCAAGTCGCTTCTTCATTTCTCTAAACAGACTGGTAGTTGGGTGAGGGATGTTTACTATTGATTGGTTATAGGCCTTCCTTCCAAGCATCAAAGAAAGAAAAGAGCAAAGCAATTCCAACATAAACTGACACTTTAGGATCCTCTAAGCCTTTCTATAGAACCCCTAAGTAGGGAAGGTACTAAAAAGAAACTCAAAACTAGCACTACTAACACAGGCTGAAGAGGATGACCTCGAAAAAGAATACAATTAAAGATGTGGCCTTCCCTCCAAGCACATATATGGATATGGAGCACTCTTTTCCACCCTATCCTTATATATTTCATTCCCGCCATTGACAGCAACTCACTCTTTTCGAACTGCACTTTGAAAGCCAAAGCCAAGAAAGACCATATCAACTACTCTCCAAATTGCAGGATAAGTCACAGAATTCAAATGGAAGACAGAAAGAGAAGGCAATTCAAACCTAATGGCCAAACATTACGAATCCAAGACAGAAAGACTTATAGCCATAAAAGAATAACAAGAGAACAAAAACAACTCCATATTCTACTGGCCTGCCTCTCTGATCTACTATCCAACTGCCATGGAAGCACCACTGAAGACTGGCTTCTCCGACCTTCCACCCGATCCTGGGCGATCCCGGATCGACAAGCCGACGGTATGGATTCCCTATATATGGATGGTAGGAACGCTTCAACTGCAGAGCCCTGAATGCGTCAGTGAGGTTCCCTCTATGAGAGAAAGAGAGGTTGCTAATCTTGGATCAGACGGCGTGTTGGTATTATTGATAAGGCTTGGATTAGCAAATTAGCACCGCTTGAGTTTAGGTATTCGAAATAGCGAAATACATAAATTATCTATCTCAAGTACGTCTCCAACTTATCTTGAGCCATCAGTCAGATTAAAAGCAGCGCCCTGCCGGCAGCTCCTGACCTCTGTTCCTATGGGAGAAAGAAGGTGTGGCTTTGGACCCCAAACTCTTCCATGACGGCCTTCTTCCACTCATTTTATTAGCAATCAAACCTCTTCCCTGCTCTTGCACTGAGGTAAGCATTCAAATAGCAAAGCAAGGGAAAAAATATGGTATGTATTTTTTTAATCTACATACAGAGAAAGCGGATGTGCCCTTATTAGCGCAGTTGAAAATAAAATATATAACGCGTAGTTGCAAGCTTTCTTTCGTGAGCTAGCTATGTTTGCTTCCTCTTTTCCTCTCTGTTTCGGATGTCAACCCAATCTCTGATTCAAGTCCATAAGTTCCTTTTTTATAGCTCCTGTTGCTCTTCTCTGGCTAGGATCTCACTTATATGGCCTTTTTTTTCTTTTATATATTATATAGTAAGCTTCAATAGATAGCGTAGTAGGTGCTGTCTCTATTTACTTTCTTTCTTACGCCTAGGTGCTACCTTCTTTCCAGTTCCGTAAGTCCCATAGAGTTATTTTTTATCTTTGATTCCCAAACGCTGCGCGCAAGTCAAGCTTACAGAATTCCTGCCGGGGCGCCTTCTTTCTTATGCCAGCCAAGTAGCAATCAGAAAACCAATCAATCTTCCTTACACTACGACAATTCACTTGAACTACCAACATCATGAGTGACCCAGGCCGGCCGTATATGCGTCATTTCTCCTCATCCTTGTCTCTATTTGTTAATTGCTCGCTACCCGTAGTGGGCCTTGAGTAGGATTTAAGCACGGGTTTCGAACCGTCTACTTTTCCTTATCCTTATGGGAATTTAAGAGAGAGATCACTCCACTGAGTAACCGAGAGAGAAGATTCAGGCAAGTATGCCGTACCCTATTTAAAATAGAGGCAACGAACCACCAATCCATTACGATGCCCGCAAAGAAAACCAACGCTTAAGACGCTATTGGAGACTAGCGTAGCTATTATTCGAAGCTTATTAATTTCTTTACTGCGTTCAAGGCATGACCGCGTGATAGGTGTCCTTTTCCCCCTACTCAAGAAGAGTTACATCTAAGTTCCGATCGTGATATGACAAACAAATCTTACTTTTTCTTTCCCAAGCTGGCGCATAACCTCTGGACCGATAGGAAGATCGATGACCCGCATCCTACAACTTCAAAGAAGTATTTGTATCACACCCGAGCAATGGACCGGGGAAGGAGTTTCATTCATTTACGGAGTTTGGAAGCGAGGACGATCCAGGATCGACTGCTATCTGAAGAAGTGGAATGGATCTGATTACCCATTGGCGTCTGCATTGACGCTTCTGACTACCCCTACTCTGTGTCTTTTGCGTTTCCTTATTCATGTACTCATGTCTATTTCTATTTGTATGATACTGATATTGCAATCGATCTATCCCTTGGTCCTCCCAATCGAATTGTTAAGTATGTTTTTTCCCTTTCGAGAAATGGTGGCAGTACCAAATGCCGAATTAGCGGCTGTACCAAATGATCAATGCCTCTGGGGTTTCCCTTCTCTTCAGCTCTCCCCGGTTTCACCGATGTGTTGGGCACTGAACACTTTTCAAGATCCGGTTTTGGTAGGACGAAGATTTTTCACTTTCGTGAAGGTCGTTCTGAGGTGGAATCGAACCACTCTGTTAGGATTTAGAGTCCAACGCGCAAAGCTAAAGAGGATTTCGAGTCCTCTGCTCTAACCAGCCAGAACCTAGAATACAGGGATTGTGATACTGAACACCCACACAATCTCGATTTGACATGACAGAGAGAGAGAGATGGCGATGGCAGTCTCTCTCTCTCTTCTTTTTAAGGGATATTATTGACAGGCAAAAACCAATGTTCAATTCATACTTCAGATCTTGAATCAGGCCTCGAAGAATTCTATGGCAATTCATACTTTCTTAAGAAATAAGAGAGAATCTCCTGGCTATGCCTCCCAAGCGATCTCGGCTGAAGGTATCTATACTCATCCTTCAGCTTTATTAGACCCCTCTCACTTGGTTGACAACCAATGAGCCCCTTATGTAGGAGGAACTCATGTACGCCTTTTCGAACCTCTTCGGGACCTGTTGTGTCTGCCCTCGACTTAGCCGTCTTAGAATAGAAAGGTTTCGCAGATTCAGATTAGGATGCACTGAACACTTTTCCAGATCTGGTTTTAGCGGCACTGAAAAATCTTTGATTCTCGTCTCGTTTCACTTGCATTTGCTTTCGTTCTAAAGTGGAATCGAACCACTCACTCCGTTTGGATTTAGAGTCCAAAGGGCCCAGGCCCAGCGAACGAAAAAGGATTTACAGTCCCACGCCCACTGCCCTGCCTTCACCTTTTGATTGCTTTATTTTTATACGATTTTTTGAGCAACTAGCGCGAAAGCCGTTGCGCGTTAGCGCATTCGGAACCACACATTTTTATACGATTTTCGGATCATTTGATTTTCGTTTTGAAAACTTTAAAACCTTATCAGAGAGGGGCCACTAAGGCTGGATGTTGGCTTCAAGAAATCTCCTTTAGCCTTACCCCGGGCTTTGACCATGTCTCCCGAACAATTTCAGTACATATGGCGCAAGACGATTCCACATATATATCGAGGTCGGAATGGGATCGGGTGTTTTCACGTCTCACCGTAGTGCCCGGTTTGTCTTGATTGGTGATTGATAAACAAGAAGGAAAATGGAAAAGTAGAAAATCTACATAAGCTTCCGTTGAGGTCCTTAGTTTAGTCAAGTAGGCGAGGGCATTTCCATCGCGAAGGATTCAATCCAGCCACAGGTTCCCCTACGGCTACCTTGTTACGACTTCACCCCAGTCGAAGACCCCACCGTGGTATGCGCCAATAAGACCACCAAAGGCCTTTGTGGCACTAGTGGTACACAGAAGTCATGGGTGATCATTGGTCCGATGCTTCGGGCGAAACCAATTCCCAGGGTGTGACGGGCGGTGTGTACAGGGCCCGGGTACATATTCACCGCGGCATGCTGATCCGCGATTACTAGCGATTTCAACTTCATGTTCCCGAGTTGCAGAGAACAATCCGAACTGAGGCAATCTTTCCGGATTCGCTCCGCCTTACAGCCTTGCTTCCCATTGTCATTGCCATTGTAGCACGTGTGTGGCCCAGCCCATAAGGGCCATGCGGACTTGACGTCATCCCCACCTTCCTCCAGTATCTCACTGGCAGTCCCTCGTGAGTGCGGCACGCACCTTTTTCTTTGTTTCGGAGCGGGGCGCGTACTATTACCACTACGTACCACAATTTCTCCTTAGGCGCATGTCTCAGCAACACAAAACGAGGGTTTCGCTCGTTATAGGACTTGACCAAACATCTCACGGAAAACCGGGTCATTTGACGGAAATGGAAGGTCCGAGCGGCTCATTCATTCTTGGAAAAAGAGGGGGGGGCGAGCCAATGTATCAATGAATAGATACAGTCAACGGTAGACAGACAGCGCCACCTACACGCGAATTAGCTTCCGAGGTCGAGCAGTCTCAATTTCACTACAGGATTTGCGAATGAATGCTAGGCTGGGCCACCTCAAATGCCTGAAATGCTAGTAAACCAAACCGCTCCAGATGGGCTTCCTACCGGCAGATGTTATACCTTCCCGCTATCTAACGTGTACGGCCCCATAGATAGATGATGCCAAAAAACCGGACTTATTACAAGAGCTTATGCTCCTTCCACCTCGTTCTTGATGTAATTGCACCCTCTGTGTGCCTTTCCTCTGCTGGTCAAAAAGTGGAGAGATTGCGTCAACGTGGATTTTTAGTTTATCTTGGGAGTGTTCTTCCAGCTTGTCCTCTTCCCTACGGTTTTCTTGCATGCAGTCTCTGGGAGGACTAAGGAAAGATCCTAGTACTCCAGGTAGGGCTCTAGAGAAGATTCCCTGAAAGAGCTAAGATAACTAAATTGATTTACGCTTTCCTCTTTCTTTTTTTTTTCATATATAGAATTGGAACGATTTCCTTGCCTGTGATGGGCCGCAAACGTAAGTTGGTTGTTAGCGCCAACTGAACTGCGTAACCAAAGCGATTCCCCTTATTGGAAGATAGGGTTAACCTATGTCGGTTCGACTCCGGCGAGTCGCCCCCCATTATTAGTTCGGCGTGCTGTCAGTTCCACGGGCCTAATATATGATATTTAGCATATACGAGTGCTGCTACAACCTCCTCTTCTATTCAATTGTATCTTTATACCTATCCTTCGATAAGGGGTAGGTAATTAGAGGGGAGAATGTTATTAAACATAGGAAAAAGTTTACACTAAACGATACTCAACGTATGCGGAAGATCGAGCTCTCCCGGTAGAGAACGCCGCAAGAGATAGCTAACTAAACTCACTTATAGGGATTGGTTTAATCCAAGTATAGGTTGATACACACTCTTTGAACAAAAGAGAGCGAGGGTTTAAACACGTATCACGAACGTTATGATCCGATAGTATAGGTTGAGGAGTAAGTAGGTTACTAAGGATAAGTAAATCAAAGACGATATCTTTTCTTAAGCCTTCCCATTTCTTCCTTGTTGGAGTGTATAAACTACTCTGTTTTTGACAGTGTGATTCACGGCCTACCCTAGAGGTTGTATTAAACCCGGGCTGCCTAACAGCCTGCTCCTCTTTCCCAGAGGAGGGGACGGATAGGCTTGAGTTTGACTTCTTTCCCCCTCTTAGAAATTCCTGAAGAGTGCTTCAAGCTAGAGAGTAAGTTGGGATTCTTACTTATTCAGTAAGTTGAATACAGGCCTAAAAGATACATATGGAGGTACAAAAGAGCATCATTGGAAAGTTAATACGTGAACAACCCCTTGGCGGTACCAGAAACAGAACCCTTTGGAAAAAAAGTATGTGAGATACTCAGATCTGAAGGAAAACACTATCCACGGATAGATAATCCGGTATAGCATCACACCTATTACAGGTGAAAGGTAAGAATAGCAAGGAGGGAAAGCCGTGAGGAATGAAACAGTTCATTTCCCTTATTTACCCGGATAAATACTTTAAGACAAACCCGAATACAGAATTCCCTAATTGGTAAGGGATCAGATGCTAGGATTAACCTGTTGGAGAAAGACAAAGAGAATGGAATGAGTAGTATAGAAAAGGGGAAAATGAATCAGCATTCCCAAAACAAAAGTAAGATAGGGTTGGCAATTCCACTACTTCAAAAGGTTTGTGCCTTCCTCGGTAAGAGAATTCTCAAAAGCTATGAACCGGTATAGGTAGGATAGGGTAGTATTGTTGGGATAAAACCAAGGAATCCATCATCAGGGAATGTAACCCCCTCCTTGGAATCGTAATTCGCGAAAGACCTCGCGCCAGTCAAAGCTCTATTCCCTTTCATCCAGCCCGGAACAGAGTGTAGGCGAGCCCGGATTCAAAGTAAGATGGTCGAAAGGAAAGGAAGAATAAGAAAAGGAAAAAGCAATTTCGAGAGCTATTCTCTTTTCTATTCAGTTCGGAAAAGAACAAAGATAAGAGAGGAAATGATACTCCACTCACTAGACAATAAGGTCTTACCTCGAAGTGAAATGAAAGCCAATAAGAAATAAAGAGTTCTTTTAGACGCCTTCGACTGTCGGGTTCTAGCTAATGGAATGCAAGCACTTTCGTTTTTGTTTCTAGCCCGGAGAGAGAGGCCTCCGCTTTTATCGCATTGAGTGGAAATTGGGGTTCACGCACGATTTTAAACCACCCTTGTTCACGGCATTCTACTTTTCTGGCAGCTTTGCTCTCTTTCTGAAAAAACAGACACCTTTCTTTATACGACGATAGGAAGAGCACAATGCACGCTTTCTACGATGAATGAGCTCGAGAGTTATGGAAAACGAAACTCTATCAATCACCTAACAAAGAAAGCAGTCAT
Source organism: Oryza sativa Japonica Group (assembly GCF_034140825.1). Lineage (NCBI taxonomy): Eukaryota > Viridiplantae > Streptophyta > Magnoliopsida > Poales > Poaceae > Oryza > Oryza sativa. Next base: position 21,176,147 of record NC_089046.1, read on the forward strand.
ACACTTCCACTAACTTTCATGACCGGTTGGAACGAGATTTTCTGACTATGCAGATCCGGAACGAACTGTCCAACTCACAATTGAACATGATGCCCCAAATCAATCTTGGCCCAGGAGAACTAGTAGCGGAGCGAAGGAAAGACCTCACATTACGTACGCCAGAAGAAGCTTGTGAACGCGATATCAAGTGAATACCGCCCATGGCCAGGAATTCCTGAACAAGGAAGGATACCCAGATTAGGAATATGGCTAGCAGAAAGCAGCCTCGAAGATGGTCGAGTGTAATCACTTCTCTCACTACGGAAAGGAAGCTGGGCCGAGGCGAACAAGACAAGCCGCTTAGCAAGCAGGAAAACAAGTAGGCGAAAGAAGAGGTTTAAGTTAATGAGAGCTTGAGAATCTAGTTATTTAGTCAACTTTCTCTTCATAAGGGAATAAGGCGGGTGGGTGAAAAGCCTATAACAACATCAAAATGGAAAAACAAGAGTCTCAGGGACCCAGAAAAAGGATTTTTTGACATGTTTTGTTTCTTACTAGGATGCTTTGAATATTCCACTTCTTTCTATCCTTCCCAGGCCCGGTGAAGGAAACTTCCCTTAAACCTCCTCGCTAGTTAAGAGGAAGTCTTGTCTTGGGATCCAGAGCTGTTCCCTTACTTGTTCAGAATTTTAATGGAGTATCTTCCCCAAATGTTCAGCCTAGCACAGCAAAATGGTCAAATCAGTGGTATAAAGCTGGCACCGACAGCACCGTGCATTACTCACTCAATGTATGCAGACGATTTGGTTATCTTTGGCCAAACAAGCACCGGCTGCGCGAAAGCAAAGCAATTCAAAGAATTGAAAGAGAGAGACCGAAGCCATAAGTTACGCATTTCACGGTCGTATTTAATAATTCAATTGAAAGATAACTCAACGTGCTTCGTTTGCTTTTTCCTCTCCATGGACTAAGATAAGACTAGTTGTTGGTTGTAAATCTGGGAATAGTCCAGACTGAGAATATGCATCATCTCGTTAGCAAAGGAAACTCACTCTAGTAAGATCAGGCAAGGCAGCATATGATCCAAACATTCACTCGCTCTAAGCACGGGAATAGAATAAAGGTATGGGTCCCCCACCTTACCATCCGTTCTGTCAGACCAATTGCTAAAGAGTTTTATTCGATTTGAGACAATCAGGAGATGGGCCTTTCTAAAATTGAACAGCCGGTATTGTGGCATTCAGATCTGCCTTATTGACCGGCTTTGGTCGAGCAACCTCTACATTTCTTGAATGGCTACTTCCTTGCTTAAAGCACATTCAATTAGCGTATTTAGAGATTAATAGCTCGGTTTCGGCCTGGGCGTGGACCGAAG